>NC_088396.1:49043269-49140267 GCF_034236695.1 Oncorhynchus nerka
ACTAATAATAATAATAATAATAATAATAATAGTGCTACTAATAATAATAATAATAATAATAATAATAGTGCAGCTACTGCTACTACTACTACTATTTTTTTTTTTTTCCCACCTTTATTTAACCAGGTAGGCTAGATGAGAACAAGTTCTCATTTGCAACTGCGACCTGGCCAAGATAAAGCATAGCAGTGTGAACAGACAACACAGAGTTACACATGGAGTAAACAATTAACAAGTTAATAACACAGTAGAAAAAAAGGGGGAGTCTATATACAATGTGTGCAAAAGGCATGAGGTAGGCGAATAATTACAATTTTGCAGATTAACACTGGAGTGATAAATGATCAGATGGTCATGTACAGGTAGAGATATTGGTGTGCAAAAGAGCAGAAAAGTAAATGAATAAAACAATATGGGGATGAGGTAGGTGAGAATGGGTGGGCTATTTACCAATAGACTATGTACAGCTGCAGCGATCGGTTAGCTGCTCAGATAGCTGATGTTTGAAGTTGGTGAGGGAGATAAAAGTCTCCAACTTCAGCGATTTTTGCAATTCGTTCCAGTCACAGGCAGCAGAGTACTGGAACGAAAGGTGACCGAATGAGGTGTTGGCTTTAGGGATGATCAATGAGATACACCTGCTGGAGCGCGTGCTACGGATGGGTGTTGCCATCGTGACCAGTGAACTGAGATAAGGCGGAGCTTTACCTAGCATGGACTTGTAGATGACCTGGAGCCAGTGGGTCTGGCGACGAATATGTAGCGAGGGCCAGCCGACTAGAGCATACAAGTCGCAGTGGTGGGTGGTATAAGGTGCTTTAGTGACAAAACGGATGGCACTGTGATAGACTGCATCCAGTTTGCTGAGTAGAGTGTTGGAAGCCATTTTGTAGATGACATCGCCGAAGTCGAGGATCGGTAGGATAGTCAGTTTTACTAGGGTAAGCTTGGCGGCGTGAGTGAAGGAGGCTTTGTTGCGGAATAGAAAGCCGACTCTTGATTTGATTTCCGATTGGAGATGTTTGATATGAGTCTGGAAGGAGAGTTTGCAGTCTAGCCAGACACCTAGGTACTTATAGATGTCCACATATTCAAGGTCGGAACCATCCAGGGTGGTGATGCTAGTCGGGCATGCGGGTGCAGGCAGCGATCGGTTGAAAAGCATGCATTTGGTTTTACTAGCGTTTAAGAGCAGTTGGAGGCCACGGAAGGAGTGTTGTATGGCATTGAAGCTCGTTTGGAGGTTAGATAGCACAGTGTCCAATGACGGGCCGAAAGTATATATAATGGTGTCGTCTGCGTAGAGGTGGATCAGGGAATCGCCAGAAGCAAGAGCAACATCATTGATATATACAGAGAAAAGAGTCGGTCCGGGAATTGAACCCTGTGGCACCCCCATAGAGACTGCCAGAGGACCGGACAGCATGCCCTCCGATTTGACACACTGAACTCTGTCTGCAAAGTAATTGGTGAACCAGGCAAGGCAGTCATCCGAAAAACCGAGGCTACTGAGTCTGCGGATAAGAATATGGTGATTGACAGAGTCGAAAGCCTTGGCAAGGTCGATGAAGACGGCTGCACAGTACTGTCTTTTATCGATGGCGGTTATGATATCGTTTAGTACCTTGAGTGTGGCTGAGGTGCACCCGTGACCGGCTCGGAAACCAGATTGCACAGCGGAGAAGGTACGGTGGGATTCGAGATGGTCAGTGACCTGTTTGTTGACTTGGCTTTCGAAGACCTTAGATAGGCAGGGCAGGATGGATATAGGTCTGTAACAGTTTGGGTCCAGGGTGTCTCCCCCTTTGAAGAGGGGGATGACTGCGGCAGCTTTCCAATCCTTGGGGATCTCGGACGATATGAAAGAGAGGTTGAACAGGCTGGTAATAGGGGTTGCGAAAATGGCGGCGGATAGTTTCAGAAATAGAGGGTCCAGATTGTCAAGCCCAGCTGATTTGTACGGGTCCAGGTTTTGGAGCTCTTTCAGAACATCTGCTATCTGGATTTGGGTAAAGGAGAACCTGGAGAGGCTTGGGCGAGGAGCTGCGGGGGGGGCGGAGCTGTTGGCCGAGGTTGGAGAAGCCAGGCGGAAGGCATGGCCAGCCGTTGAGAAATGCTTATTGAAGTTTTCGATAATCATGGATTTATCGGTGGTGACCGTGTTACCTAGCCTCAGTGCAGTGGGCAGCTGGGAGGAGGTGCTCTTGTTCTCCATGGACTTCACAGTGTCCCAGAACTTTTTGGAGTTGGAGCTACAGGATGCAAACTTCTGCCTGAAGAAGCTGGCCTTAGCTTTCCTGACTGACTGCGTGTATTGGTTCCTGACTTCCCTGAACAGTTGCATATCACGGGGACTATTCGATGCTATTGCAGTCCGCCACAGGATGTTTTTGTGCTGGTCGAGGGCAGTCAGGTCTGGAGTGAACCAAGTAGTAGTACTATAATAATATAATAACTATAATAATAGTACTACTACTACTACTAATAATAATAATAATATTAATAGTGCTACTACTACTGATAATAATAATACTCATAATAATACTAATAGTGCTACTACTACTAATAATAATAATAATATTAATAGTGCTACTACTACTGATAATAATAATAATCATAATAATACTAATAGTGCTACTACTACTGATAATAATAATAATAATAGTGCTACTACTACTGATAATAATAATAATAATAGTGCTACTAATACTACTACTAATAATAATATTAATAGTGCTACTACTACTGATAATAATAATACTCATAATAATAATAATAGTGCTACTACTACTAATAATAATAATAATAATAGTGCTACTACTACTACTACTACTAATAATAATAATAATAATAGTGCTACTACTACTGATAATAATAATACTCATAATAATACTAATAGTGCTACTACTACTGATAATAATAATACTCATAAAAATAATAATAGTGCTACTATTAATAATAATACTAATGCTAATAGAGATAATAATAATAGTAATAATAATAAAAAAAATAGTGCTACTACTACTACTACAACTACTACCACTACTACTACTACTACTAATAATAATAATAATAATACAAATTTGTGCTACTACTACTACTAATAATAATAATAGTGCTACTAATAATAATAATAATAATAATTATAATAATAGTGCTCTTTCTACTACTGCTACTATTACTACTACTACTACTGCTAATAATAATTACAATAATAATAATAATAATAATTGTGCTGCTACTACTACTACTACTACTATTAATAATAATAATAATACAATTAAAATAACTATCATAATGCTCCTGCTAATACTACTACTAATAATAATAATAATAATAAGTAATAGTAATAGTAGTAATAACAGTGCTGCTACTACTACTACCACTAATACTACTACTACTAATAATAATAATAATAATAATAATAGTGTAACTACTACTACCGCTAATAATAATTATAATTATAATAATAGTAATAAAAGTGCTACTACTGCTACTACAACTACTAAAAATAATAATAATAGTAATAATAATAATAATAGTAATAATAATAATAGTAATAATAGTGCTACTACTGCTACTACTACGACTACTACTACTACTAATAATAATAATAATAATAGTTATAATAGTAATAATAGTACTTCTACTACTAAAAATAATAATAATAATAATAATAATAATAATAGTAAAATAGACCTACTACTACTACTACTACTACTGCTATGGCTACTACTGCTGCTACTACTATGGTTACTACTACTGCTACTACTACAACTACTATTACTACTACTGCTAGTGATCCTACTACTACTAGTACTAGTACTGCTACTACTATGGCTACTACTACTACTGCTGTTACTGATACTGCTACTGCTACTGCTACTGCTACTGCTGTTACTGATACTGATACTGCTACTGCTACTACTATGGCTACTACTACTGCTACTACTATGACTACTACTACTGCTACTACTATGGCTACTACTACTACTACTGCTGCTACTATTACTACTGCTGCTACTACTAGTACTACTGCTACTACTATGGCTACTACTACTACTACTGCTGCTACTACTACTACTGCTGCTACTACTACTACTACTGCTACTACTATGACTGCTACTACTACTACTGCTACTACTGTGGCTACTACTACTGTTACTACTATGGCTACTACTACTACTACTGCTGCTACTACTACTACTGCTGCTACTACTACTACTACTACTACTGCTACTACTATGGCTAATACTACTACTACTACTGCTACTACTATGGCTACTCCTACTACTACTACTACTACTACTACTGCTACTACTATGGCTACTCCTACTACTACTACTACTACTACTACCGCTACTACTACTAATACTGCTACTACTACTGTTACTACTACTACCGCTACTACTACTACTGCTACTACTACTACTACCGCTGGGGCGGCAGGGTAGCCTAGTGGTTAGTTGCAAGTTCAAACCCCCGAGGAAGTTCAATCCCCCGAGCTGACAAGGTACAAATCTGACTTTCTGCCCCTGAACAAGGCAGTTCAGCCTGTTCCTAGGCTGTCATTGAAAATAAGAATTCGTTCTTAACTGACTTGCCTAGTTAAATAAAGGTAAAATACTACTACTGCAATTAATAAGAACACTATTATTCATTTTAATAATAAATAAGTCAGGTGCAGGACAGCAGATATGAGTAATAAACGTATTTGACTCAAGTATTCACAAATACAACACAATAATTCGAGCCCACAAAAACGGACTGTATACATTTTTTTTAAATCACTCACAGAGAAACATGGGGGAAACAGAGGGTTAAATAATGAACAAGTAATTGGGGGATTGAAACCAGGTGTGTAAGACAAAGACAAAACAAATGGAAAAGGCAGTATCAGGCATACAGGCAGGCAGTATCAGGCATACAGGCAGGCAGTATCAGGCATACAGGCAGGCAGTATCAGGCATACAGTCAGGCAGTATCAGGCATACAGGCAGGCAGTATCAGGCATACAGGCAGGCAGTATGAGGCATACAGGCAGGCAGTATCAGGCATACAGGCAGGCAGTATGAGGCATACAGGCAGGCAGTATGAGGCATACAGGCAGGCAGTATGAGGCATACAGGCAGGCAGTATGAGGCATACAGGCAGGCAGTATGAGGCATACAGGCAGGCAGTATGAGGCATACAGGCAGGCAGTATGAGGCATACAGGCAGGCAGTAAAAGTTAGATAATGTCTTTTTTTTTTATCGAACAAGTTAGACTAATCAGGTTATCAAGTATTTCTGGCTCAAAACAAACTATTTAACTCATTATCAGATGCTCACAATTCATTTTTATTGTTTGAATTACATGCTGAATTCCACACACACACAAATTGTCTGAACTAGTGATCACAAAGCATGCACAAGACTGCCCTGTAAATGTCAATACAGGACTGGAATGATGGGGGTCCATATTCTTTTGGTCATGTAGTGTATATAGGTGATACCACTCAGGTAGTCACTATTCTGACAGCCTAGCACTCCAAGGCCTCCTGGATAGTATACAGATTCTGGCATCCAATAATAGAGAAAAGTGCATCCTTGGGTGTCAAAACTGTTGTTGACCAAATAAATAGCAACGTGGGGAAAGCCATCCCAGGCCATAAACATGTTAATGTGAAGGCACTTGGTCAATCAAGATTCACCTTTTGTTTGTGTCCATGTCACATTCAAAATGAACGTATTGCTGAAAGAATCAGGTGTCCTATCCTTTATGCAAGGAACAAACATACATGTCAGTTTAATAATTCATTACCTCTTGAATTTGCTTCCTTTGGATTGGAAGGGTTGCTTCGGGGTTTTAACCATTATAATAGCTCCAGCGTTGGTTGAGAGCTGTACACACAGTCCATTATATCAAGGTATCAAAGTAATCATTATCTGGAGGGAAAAAAATGTATAGATGAAAGATGAACGGACAACCCCCCGAGGGTTAAAATGGCCGCCATCCACTGTGCGTCAAACAAGATGGTATTGCAGGGGGGACAGCCTTCAGTGCCTCTGATGTACACTATGAAATCAAAGCAAATAAAGGCTAAGATTATATTTTATAATTTTTTGAAACAGGCCAATTATTGGTAATCGTGTGCTATAAACAGCTTTCGCAAATTATTTTGGTTTAATTTCATTCAGACGTTTGAATCAGGCTTTATCTCTTTTCATAGCTGATGAACTGAATGCATTAAAACACATTTTCAGACACACTTACTTTCTCTCGACGCCTGTAATGGTACCTTCCTTCGGTGGCTCAGATTCATTGCCTCAGCAAACTCTTGTCTCTCTCTCTCTCTCATGTGTGGGTATTCTTTAAGCCAGGGCTCAGTGTGCTCTTTAGACATCTACCAAAGTTTGGCCTCTCAGTTTGAAATGTGTTTCTAGAATTTGGAATGCAAATGCTTTGTTCACAAGGAGGGGAAATCAGTGCGGAGTCTAAAAGCAACGACTTTTTGATTAATGAGCTTTGAAATGTCTCTCGGGAGGAAGAAAGGATATGCGGCACTCTGCTAGATGTGGCTATAGCTAAACACTACCTCTGCCTGCATCAACCTTTTGTCACTCACTAATGTTGAAAATAATATTGTAGAATATTAGGCCTATATGTATTTGTGCAATTTACCCAAAAGGAAGTTGTTGTTTTTTAAACGTAAAGGAACATTAACAGTTATAATAGGTTAAACGTATTTTGCTAAATGCAAATCCTCAGTTACGTTGAATGTGGGATCTGCTTCACAATATAATGTGGTAATAAATTAAATATAGTCTACATTTTTCTAACAGAAAATAATTCGAAAAATGCAATTAATTAGACCTCCCAGACAAAAATGTAGCTTTTAGCCTACATTGTGAAGAAAATGCTCTGCCTGCTCAATTTGACTTCAGGACTAATAGTCATGGAACATTTGAATTTCTTCAGCACCAAGAGACTTCCTAGGTTTCTGGTTTCTCTTTCGATTCAATTTCAATCTCTACCTCATATGCATGCTGGGCTGGCATGCTTTGAAAAATACATTATTTTCGATATGTGTCTTTGATCTGCTTGCCTTTAGGCAATGTTTGTACTGTGCACGCTCTCAACTGGACATGCGTGAATAGAGACATGCCATTTCTTTGTTTAGGCTGTAAGCCTTCTTTCTATTTGGCATTACTTCAAAATGGCGACGAGGCAAATTCATACATAGTCCCAACCTGCGGCTGAGGCATAACCATTTTCTCACTGTTTTCACATTTTTCTACGTGTGTTAAATGTATGGAAAATAACGGTGCTTTTTAACCCACAGTGTAAATGTAAGCACTTTATTTACAAAATGTTAAACACATTAAAATATAACATTTTCATATCATTAGCGTTTCATAAATGTATGCATGGACAGTCCAACTGATGAAATGACAATGACCTGATATGAAAATTGGCAATGACAACAAATGACATACTGGTGTGATTCATTTCTGTAATACCCAATTTGTAAGTCGCTCTGGATAAGAGCGTCTGCTAAATGACTTAAATGTAAATGTATATTCGGTATTTTGATAGAGCTACATGTAGCCTAACTTTGTTTTTCATAGAGACACGTAAAAAAATCCCCAATATTCCCAGATTTACACGTAGGAGTTCCTTCTACAACAAACCTAAGACCACCAGCCTCTGAAGGCATATTTTAAAACAAGCATTCACCAAAAACCCGTGTACCTATTGAATGGCCATGATGTCAAAGTCTGTCCAACGATGTTGCATAAATTCTAGATGTCCATATAAATAGTAATACATGTAAATTATAAATAATGTGTAATACAAAAACCTTAAATAATACATACAGAAAATTAGATAAATGCAATACAATCTTGGAAAAATAAATAAGACGCTTCAAATATAGCAAACAGACACCTTGGAGCTTTTTTTTTTTTAATAAAAACCCATCCCTATAAAGATGGGTAACTACTGTCAGATCTACAGGACTTACCTTCAAGTAATGTTAATGACGTTTTCCGTCCCCAATACTGCGCATTGCACTTCAGAAAACGAACAACAGACAAACGGTCTCTCCTGCGCATCCTCAACAGACAAACGGTCTCTCCTGCGCATCCTCAACAGACAAACGGTCTCTCCTGCGCATCCTCAACAGACAAACGGTCTCTCCTGCGCATCCTCAACAGACAAACGGTCTCTCCTGCGCATCCTCAACAGTCAAGAAAAATGGCCCAGACATATTCTTAGAAAGTAATTATTACACAATAGCATGAATAGTAATATCAATAATAACACTGGTAATACATGACTCACTTTTAGTGTAATCATATAAATGACTTGAGACTACTGAGATAATAAAAGAGCCTAACAGAATTTGGGCACAGACAAAATCCTCACATTTTACAAATGCGTTAGTTTAGGCGCTTCCTGAATCCTTCCCTGAGACGCATGGTGAGAGCTGAGGTCTGTATATGTGGGATGGGGATCACAGGGTCCATGGTGGTGGTTGCCTGGAATCTGAGCGGCACAGCTGTAGTCCACGCTGGCGGATGAGGGATGGGGTAGATGGCCGAGGTTGAACATGGGACCCGAGGCTGGCATGGAATCAACGAAATTTCCCCCAACGTACACCGGACTGCCTTGCAAATTAGCGTTGGCAAAGCCACCATTGCCTTGCATGCTGTGGTGCTCGTATTCGGAGCCCGGATACCTTTTCTGTTGCGGTATACAGCCACCTAATGGTGCCGTGTAAGCTGCCAAGCCGTACATGTTTTGCTGGGGTTTGGCGAATGAAGGGGGCGACGGTGCGTCATAGCTGAGACAGTTTACGTTGACAGAATATCCGATGTGATTTGGGCCACTTAATGGTGGGCTTCTGTCCGGCGAGTGTCCGATGGGAGAGTGCATTATCCCCTTAGCCTTCTGATCCTTTTTGTACTTCATCCTTCTGTTTTGAAACCAGATCTTTATTTGGCGCTCAGTGAGATTCAATAAATTAGCCATCTCCACTCTTCGGGGACGACACAGGTACCGGTTGAAATGGAACTCCTTCTCAAGTTCTACAAGTTGTGCACTGGTGTAAGCAGTTCGGACCCGTTTGGAGGCTGGACCAGGTGGGCTTTTTTCATCGCAGGACTCACCTGAAAATACATAGTAAACACCATAAGTCTCTTTGTGTATTATGAATGATTTATCATAGGCCGCCTCAGCTGCCTAAAATGACCAGTAGAATAATCACCCTTTTACGCACGCATACACACCACCATGTCCAGACGAATCATGCTTTTTAACACACACACACACACACACACACACACACACACACACACTGTACCTTCTGCGGTTGAGCAATTGTTGTTGCTGCTGTTGCTTTTCAGTTTGGCGTTGGATCGCGTCTCCTTCATCCATGGGAATATTTGTTTGTTAGTGACTGGGGTGGCAGTATTAGAATCATTGTTTGAGGGAGATTTCTTCTTCTGAGATGAAGTGTTGCTGGAGTTAGGCGAAGAGGCCGACAATGGAGGCGCTTGCGGCTGTTCACGAATACTCGGCAGTTGGCTGTTTCCTTGGCTGCTACTGGATCTCGTGCAGTTTCCATTCATGGTATTGTCTTTATGAGTTGGTGGCCGTACAGTTGGGGTTTGTATTGGACAAACTGGACCCTGATAATCACTCTGAAGGTTAGAAGTGGAGTAGGGCTGGTGACTGGGGCCATAACTATATGACTCGGATTTGGGGTAAGAGTAGCTTCCAAAGACTCCAGAATTATCGTAGAAAGTAGCTTTCTGCATTGTGAGGATTCAAAACAAGAAGGCCAATGCAGCCCTATCCAATGGTATGGGTGTTCTTCTATCACGTGATTGGAGTTTCCCACCGCCTCAGTATTCTTTCACCTAGGAAGAGAACAGTTGTTATGCTCATTATGCAGGCAATATGAATTGAACATGTGGTAAACCAATACACAATCATGATTGAGTATACACTATATTCATCAATAACCTATTGCTCATGTTCTAATATTCCTGAAGTCTGGTATTTTCAGCATTTGTTTCAATATAACTCTGTGGAATATTACAAACAAATACACGTGCTCTTTTATGAAAATAAATACTACAAAAATGCAATATTGTAATATTTATTTCTTCACTCTCCAAACTTTACTTTTCTAAACTATCAAATCATCAATCGGCCCTCTCAACCTCTCACTTTCAATCCATTTGGCATGTTTGGCACAAACTAGTTAAAGTTTAACTTGTGCCAAGAGATCAAAAGATTTTCTTCTTGAATTACTGGAGAAAAGGAGCTGAATCAGCATGGTGACTCACACAATATCCCTTTCTGTTCCTAATCACAATACCTCACAAACCATCATCAGCTCGTATTGTTTAACAGACTAACATGTTCCAGAACTGCTCTCGATGTATAATTCATCATTTATTTCAAAATCACATTTATAAATCTCGTTCATATGTTTTGTTTATTCGTTGTTAATTAACTTAAGTACAAAATGTCACACTAATATGATTTTTCTGTTTTTAATGCCACTTCAAAAGGTAACTTTATTCAAATAGCAATTATTAAACCATTAAATTATTTTAGAAAATATTATCACGATGTATGTGTACTAAAATAAGTGCCATCATCTCTGCCTGTTTTCTCACCAACATATCGGGGTGGTCGGAATGGGTGACTTCCCTAAATGCTAATGATGTGCGTGTAGCCTATGACAAACGCTTCTATATTCAGGCAACCTGACATACTCTGTAATCAGTAAGCCTGTATTTATTTTATAGTTAGCAATCATCTACCAGAGCCTAGACTAGGATACCCACATATTGTATTCTGTCCAACATTTTCTAGCTACTTTTGGAAACAATTTCGCATTGTAGGCTTGAAATAAGTAACACACTGAATGGCCAAGGCATGAATGGAGACGAATTAATACAGTATGCAGACTGAAAGTCCGCGCGGTGCATATCAATGCACCTGTCATGGTGGACCGAAGCAAAAGGTATAAGTGCAAATGTAATGGTCGTAAACGCCTTAGAGAGGACTGAAAAGGAAAACACCCACCAAGACTTGCCACCCACAGTAGTGTAAAACTGAAAGCGCGGGAGGAAGGCAAGCTAAAGAATTCCATACTCCGCAAGTTCTGCAGCAATAATAGAGAGGCCGTTTGTATAAATCGAGCCCCTACAATCATTCTGCATTGCTGAAACTACGCACTCGCAAATGCACGTTTTAAACCGCAGAAAGGGGAATCATTTTGTTTTTAAAGTGGACCATCACCGTTGACGCAAAGGTGAACATATTCCTGCTTGAAATTCGCATTGAGGAGGTGATGGGGTGACCGATATAATTCTGTTTAGATTTTAAATGTTAATTCTGAATGATGTGCCCACTGGGCACGCAGTCGTCAATTCAACGTCTATTTCACATTGGTTCAACGTAATTTAATTGACATGATGTGGAAATACGTTGATTCATCCTATGTGTGCCCAGTGGATAGCCTAGCTATCTTTACTAACCAACTATATCGTAGTGTAGGTGGATATATTTCCTAATGAGGCTTATATGTTCTGCTTAAACAAAGCGATGATATTCTGTTGCATCTGATCTCACGCTACCTCCTGGCATGTCAACATGGTGAACCTTCTTCAATGGATAAAGGATTAAGAGCATGTCTTAAACGAGTCTGGTTGGCTAGGCGTTAGGCTTACACTTACAAGGGAAACTGAAAATGCGAATTGAGTTGAACGTTTGCCATTCACAAATCTAAATAACCGGTTCGTCTTTACTTTATCTTTTTTTTTGTAAGGACCTATTGAAAACAATTTTTGAGGGAAAAAAAGCGATATATAGGCCTATATGAGCGGACATTATTGTTTGGTGCGTTCATTTGAAACCCGTATTATGTAATGGCAGTTCATTAAATAAATGCTGTTCACCGTATTTTATGCAGATCAGTGTTGTGTTTTTCTTCACGTGCTCATCATTCAATCCACCATGACCTGAAAGAGAAAACAGTCCATGAGTTCTACTGCTTTAGTCCCACAATTCCCTCATTTCATTGGAATAAAACTAATGGGATTACTATAGGGTAATCATTTCATTGGAAGAAAACAAATGGGATTACTGTAGGGTAATCATTTCATTGGAAGAAAACAAATGGGATTACTACAGGGTAATCATTTCATATGAAGAAAACAAATGGGATTACTGCAGGGTAATCATTTCATATGAAGAAAACAAATGGGATTACTGTAGGGTAATCATTTCATTGGAAGAAAACAAATGGGATTACTATAGGGTAATCATTTCATTGGAAGAAAACAAATGGGATTACTGCAGGGTAATCATTTCATTGGAAGAAAACAAATGGGATTACTATAGGGTAATCATTTCATATGAAGAAAACAAATGGGATTACTATAGGGTAATCATTTCATATGAAGAAAACAAATGGGATTACTGCAGGGTAATCATTTCATATCACAAATGACTCCATGTTCTGTTGAAATGATATTGTACTGATTTGCTTTTGTTTACAGTGAGATTTTTGATGAAAACATAATCTGATATAGCACCATAATTCACTTCTACGTACAAGTATCTATTCTAATCGTTATAACAGGATATACGATTATTATTTTATTTTATGGGACAATACACACGTATTCGAACACGTTATTATTATTTATTTTTTAAATTTAAATGCATTTAAACCGAGCATTTAGTGCAGTGGTGGATAGACAACAACTCTTACACTGAATATTGTATAGAAAGATGAGCTGGCCAAAATATTTAGCAGGCGCAGGCCTTTTGGCTGACCTTTGGCTCGTTCAGCAATAACTCATAGATTAATGAACAACGAGCAGAAGGGGTTGAAGAAAGTCACAATGAAATCCTAAAACCACAGAACTTTTCACCAGTGTTTTTAAAGCTGAAACACAAGTCTGACGACGGGATACATGGTCACATTTGTAGGAGATAAACGTCAGAATAAGAAACTAATCTGTAGCCTAGCCTACTTGACGTAAGTTTGAACTCTGCTTTACTTATCTAGCCTAATGCTTTGAGGTTATTTTCTTTCGGCTAATAAGAGCTCATTTTCTCATTTGACTTATAGCCTAGCGTTTCTTAGAAATATTTAAAACTCCTAAATATCGCTGAAGTCGAAGTCGATATGTTTCGAGTGGATTTGAAAGTGTATTGTTAGGATATATTGTCACTACTCTGGCTAGACACGATCCTCTTTTGATACAACAATGTTTCTCGCCAACGCATTGCTACGGTAAGTTTGGTATATACAATAGGCTGCTACAAGAATCGTCGTCGAAAATTGCACTTACATCTGCTGTCGTTTCATCCTTATAGTTTTGTGTCCATTGTGTGCTTTTGATATGAAGTTGACTTAAAAGTTGTTGTTAAATTCTTTAGAAATTGAAGGGACAAATTATATAACGTTTTGCGCACCGCTGGGCTGGGAAGCATGCGAGTAAATAATTCGTTAATTGTTCCTACTTAAACATTTTTATAAAGCTAAGGCCTATAGCTTTTAGGAGCTTGTTAATTTGGCTATTTGTTTAAGACGAATTTTGGGATAAATCCTCCGAATTATTGGATGTGCTCATCTTGTTATTCATTTATTTATTATTCCATGAAGAAGAAAAAGTCGTCAAGAGACGCACATCCTAAACTAGGCTTAATTTACAAATATTTACTTGGAATACATTTGCTTTAATTCAGTAAAGTCAGAAAATAATTTGTTAAAATCACTCATATATTACTTGAAAATATATTACAGTCAATAACATGAAAGGGAACAATAGCCTGTTGTTTAGACCTAATCCTAATTCATATTAGGCCTACAATACATATATATATTCATGAATTATCCAATAACTTCACTAAAGGAATCATGTAGCCTAAGCAAAAAAATGAGTGCAGAACATCAATTCAAATAGTTTTAAATAGCCTTTATTTTATCTAAATCAAAATGGGTATATATATTTTTGGTCTTATTTCAAGTTAAAATGATTGAATCCATTATTATTCGTTTTTATCTGGTACATTTGCAGGTTAACAAACCACACAAATCACGTCTAACATCACTGTGATGATAAGACAAATACATGTGATTTATGATCTAACAATCTAGAAGTCAGAATGAAAACTTCCTCCGCTTCTTTTTCCTTTACTTTTGGTCAGTTTTCCTGTAACTGCAAAATCAGCTGAAAACCGGTTCTCAAAATACATCCATCCAAACTAGCCTTCGAAAGTGGTTTCTCAAAATTGTGAACCTGTCTTTAAAATCGTATCTCAGGTCCATAAGACGAAAGGCTATCTGCGTAGTTGCTGACGAGATCCCCTCTGAATGGAATAAATCATATTTATTCTCTCGTGTTGTGTAAAGCCCTGGTTAAAAGGTTGCATTTTGTCACGCAATTGCTTACCTGTGAATCAGTGGATCATATGCTCGTGCTTCTTAGTCTCAATTCCTTTCCCTGCAGTCTCTAGAATGTATCCTTCACTCTTTGTCTGTAGATAATACTGTCCTAAACCTGATCTTGCGGTTTTTCAGACATTTCCATATACCAATGCAGACAGTATTCCCGAAAGAATGGAAAGACTCACATTCAACTACCAATAAAAAAAAAACGAAGAAGGTATCCTTATTCCACCCCAAAAAAAATCTCGGCCAATCAATCTCCTATTGAAAAATACAGGTTTTCAGACACAGTCACAGATTTGAAGCTAACATTGGGATGTTGTTGTTGTTGTTTATGTGTGTTTCGGAAACCGTTATGATGACAAATAAAGGAACCGTCTTAAAATACAAACATATTTGTTGACGTGATGGAGCTACCAGATTGTTCTGACTGGGGGTGCTTCTCCAACCAAGCCTTTGCTCCCAAACCCATGTTGAAATGGGAACGCGTTTACGTTTCCTTATCTGACCTGTGTCCATGTTGAAAATACTTCACTTGCGATTTGATTTAATTTTGTCGATCATTTTTTTCTTCTTCTTTCCTTTGCAATAAATATTATTGTGATTATTTAGTCATCTTTAACATATAATATTAAGCTATACATTTGGATTAAATGTATTTGTTTACCTGATCACAAAGCCTCTAACCCGATAATACATGTCGTTTTGAGAATCCTATTCAAATGTGGTTGTGAACAGAATTTCGTATACACATTGAACATGTGGATTTGTCCATATATTCATTATTGGTATACTTGTAACTATAACCATATTGCTCTCACAATTAAAAAAAAAAAATAAAGGTTAATTGTATATCTACAATGTGATACTTGTTTAAGTAAGATGTGCATTTTTATAATGTTAGGAAATCCATTAACCAATATTGATGTATGAGAAAAGGCGTCTGAAATTGTATTGAAATAAACCAATTTGTAAACCCTTTGTCTCCTGTGTGTCCGCTGCGCTATCATGGTGTTCAATAGTATTTTCTTTTTCAGACACTGTTTTCGATGTAAATAGAAAAATACATTTAAATAACAATTTGTGAGCTCAAAAATCTATTTGAAGATGGAGATTTTAAAGCCATAAAAGACAGCGGGGGAGCTGGCCGAGAAGTAACTTGCACTGAGGAAAGGATAGAGGACTACTAGCGTCGTAGCATATGTTCATGGGTAATAAAATGGAAAGATTTACAGTGTGGCCCGGGCCTCCAACAGCCTCGCACCATTTCAGGAATTATCGAGAATGATTTACAACGAGGCAGATAACTGTCCACCTGCTCAAACACAGCTTCTACTACTCTCAGAGATACATTGCGAATTATCCCCCATCAACAATAAAAAACTATGTTAGCAATGTGGCGTCATCTCAGTTGAATCTAAAGAGAGATATTCTTGCAACAATGTTTCCGATTTGTGTTATTGCTATAACGCATTTAGCTGGAGTGTTATCCAAAGAAAATAGTAAGATGTTGTATTAATATATTGCACTTGTACCACTTTTAAATGTTTTTCAACTTAGCACTCTGTTTACATTTTGTAACAGGCAATTTGGTGTAAACCAATGACTGAATTGCTCTCTTTAGGAGTATTATAAATCACAGAGGCTCTAACATACAGCTCTCAAGAACGAAATAGAACATCCCAACAGTGCTGCTTTCATTATGCTCATGCATTCATCAATACAACCATTTCACACAGAATGTGACTGAAAATATTTAAAATGTTGTTTCTACCTGCTATGAAACAAAACAAGGATGCTAGTTGTCAAACATCGCCACATTATAATATTGACCTGGTTCTCTTGGTATATTTCTTCCCAAAAAGCAAAGCATTGAAGAATGCAGTTCAGCCTGTCCAAGGCACACGCATCAAAGGGCGCTATTTATCATATATCTGACAGATATGGTCATTTACCGTCTTGCAAAAAAAAAAAAAAAAGAATAAGCTAAAATATTTACCTACCAAGCTTCCATTGGCTCAGATGCTGTGTTAAAGTGCTGGCTTCAGATGCGTTGAGTATCGGAGCGTTTGGATATTATTTTCTTGGGATCTTTTCAGTTTTCAAGTCTGATAGAGTCCTCGCGATTAATGACGACGCCGTGTTTCTAGGGGATGTGCTGCATGAATTATTTAGACAATCACGTGGTCAGAAATAGAGCGAGGAGCGGTATATTCTCCGAATGATATCTTCGAATGCAGACAGCACAGTTTAATGCATTTTATTAAGGGGCTGTCTCGCTTGGCGAAGACCGTTTCTGCGAGCAGCTGGAAATCAAATATGGCCGTTTTGAAAGCCATTGTGATCGCAGAAATGGTGCATTCCATATTCGACGTAGTCATTGAAAATGGCACTGCCTATGGCTCTCATTTATTGCTTTCAGACATATAGGTCAATGCCCACTGCACATGGTAGGGCAGGGTAGCCTAGTGGTTAGAGCGTTGGACTAGTAACCGGAAGGTTGCAAGTTTAAATCCCCGAGCTGACAAGGTAACTGTTCCTAGGCCGTCATTGAAAATAAGAATTTGTTCTTAACTGACTTGCCTAGTTAAATAAAGGTAATAAAAAATAAATAAAAGTATTGACATACGATTGCTTTCCCAAACTATATTACATGATAGGCATTTTATCATTATTCCCCATAGTCATTTCGGTGAACTATGGAAAGACCATTTACATGTTTACAAGCCTCATAGGTCCACTGTGGAAAATAAACATGGTGACATGTGAGATTCAGCAATGCATTATGGTAGTCTTAAAAATGCACACGTATAACAGCATGTTTTGCATGTAGAACTGTTGTTTATTATTGCATCATTTGGTACAGTTTTCTTTCATTTGCTATGACATGACATGCGCACATTGCTTGTACACTGACATCTATGTAGTGGAAAACGGAAGATGAATAGGTATCAGTGTAAAGGCCTGATGAGAGTGACACGAAGCTTATAAAGGAGCGGGCGCAAATGTGGAGACACGTACATGCACTCACACAAACACACGCACACACACACAAACACACGCACACACACACAAAGAAACAAAACACACACACAGAAACACACACAGAGAGAAGCAGACAAGCATTCAAGTTATACAGGTTTTAATCCAAGCATGGTCACAAATATAATCACACCGAGCCTACGATTTTGCTAACAGTTCCTTGACTGGTTTGGATAGGACCACATTCAAATTCCCGAAATCTATGGCACTGACTAACATTGGTGTGGTTAAGGGGACATTTGATGATTCTTGCTATAAAACTGAACTTAGTCACATTGTCATCCAACAATGCCATATTTTTTTCTTCTCTCAAACAAGCACAGTAAGGGTAAAAATAAATATCTCAATCTGTGAGATGTGTCAACCTTTGTGTAAATCAAGCATTGATGGCAATGACAGACATGTTTGTAAAGCATGAACCTCGGAATACTTGATACAGAAATATATTGACAAGTGTGAGTGCTCTGTGCCACCACAATGCATATCATGGAACAATCTATTTTCCCATTAAAAAGTTTCGCATGTATATATACAGACAAAAAAAAGCGGAAACACAAAAAAGGTCAGCCAGGATTGCATATTAACACGGCGTGACATGCAACCAGTACCATTTGAGTTACATCTGGCAGAATAAATATAGGCTTTAAAACGTGGCATGTTTAACCAGGTTATATAAGCGTTCCATATTATAATACTAAAGTACAACATGTATTTAATGAAAAACTCCATGCGAATAGAGCCAGTGAGAGAAGTAGACTATAGGTCCAACGGGTTAAGGGTTCAGAGGTCACTCCTCGCGGCTGAAATGTGTCTAAGGCTATAGAAACACTGTCCTCTGGGTGAACCTGCCTCTGGAGCTTTTGTCGAACTTCAGTTGAAATACCTTTTCAACTTCTCGTCGTGAAGACTCTTCAGAGGGAAGACCTCTTCGCAATGCAAGCCGTCTTCGCTTTTTGTCACGAGGACAATGATAGGAACAATAAGAATATATGTCTTGAGACATGACATGAATGCCTGTGTGGCTAGGTTTGGTTTAAATCAATGCCAGAGTAAACATTTTAATACTGCATTTCAACACTGCATAAGAAAATGTGAGATCATTGCTAATAATCCATAACAGTTGTAAACAGATTGCATACAATAAAACGTTCGTTGCTCAAATATGTTTCGAACTGTTGTGGGTTTTAATAAGGAAATGTACAAATATTTAATTAAATAAATAATCATAAAGAAACGTAAAACACTCTATATTACAAATTGTTGTTGAATAAGAATAGGGGAAACATAGGGTTGTTACACGTATTTATATCCCTCAACGTGCTTAACATTGAATATATACTATTAATAATGTTCTGTTCGATTTTGATCAAAATAGAAAATAGTGAAGCATCTAAATAAATATACATTCGATGCAAAGAACAAGACAAAGTCATGAAAGAGTTTCAGATGCCATGTTTGAGACCCGCTTTAAATGTACACTGTTTACAAAGATGTCCAGAGAGATTTATAACTGAATACGGGCCCTGGGGAGAGTCTGCACACTGTGGAATGTCTTGTTTCTCAATAGAATTTAACGCCATTTTAAAAGCTTTATTGTATAAAAGTTTTTTTTTAAACGTTAAACAAAAAAATTCAACCAGTTAGCGCCCATAAATACGAGTTCAATAGTTTCTTTAAGCTAGCCTATATTAAAGTAACAAATATTGTCACTTGTCTGAAAATAATGTATAGATCAACTGATGCAGCAATTACCTTTTATTTATTTTTAGCAATCATATGAATCAAATATTATTTGTCTTAATATTTCAATTTCTAATTAAAGTGTGTACAAAAGCTTCACATCATTTTACGTTTTTTATTTTATTTTTTAAATAAATATATACATGTTAATGCCTTACTCTGACTTTTGTGGTGCACGTGGGAAGAGTGACATTATAGAATCAGCGAGAAGAGTATAATCAGAAAACATCTCTAATAAAATGTATTTCGATCTGCAATTACCTCTTCGAAGCATGTTAAGCATGTAGTGATGAAACGCTTCTCAGTTCAGTTACAATGTTGGAAATTGACTCAATTCAATGAGCCAACACAACGAGGGTCCTTCTGATTGTAACTGACATTTTATAACTATTGTACGTTACATCACAATGACCAAAATGTCATGTTTTGAGACCATGCAATGTCAATTGTATAATATAGGATGTTATATACAATTCATTGAACGGTCAAAGTTTTCCCATCTTAGAAAGTTGTGACATCAGTCTGGTTATCCTTCTGGATACTTGGTAACTGTTGGCCGGAAGCAGAAGCAGCTCTTCCCTTTGTGTTCGGTAGTTTGTGGTCTTTTTTCCATTTCATTCTTCTGTTTTGAAACCAGATTTTGATCTGACGCTCGGAGAGAACGAGTATATGGGCAATCTCTATGCGACGCCGCCTGGTCAGATACCTGTTAAAATGAAATTCTTTTTCCAGTTCCAAAACCTGCTGTCTTGTATAAGCTGTCCGAGACCGTTTGGGTTCAGGTCCTGTGTAATCCGGGTTTACTGTGAGAAACAAAATACCAAATGTGAGCCAATTAAGTCCCAGTTAAATCAAAACATAAAGCCCTTCACGGGACGCTCCAAACTTCTAGCTAAAACAAAACAATGAACACTCGATCCAGAAATGAAATTGAACGAAACTATGACCAAACTTTGATCCAATTAGGTCTAATTTCAAACCCTTCATTCAAATATTGTCACAATAAAATGTTCCATAGCCAGTGGACGTAAGGAGCTCTGAGACCGCCAGATAGCCAGCGGCCTATTTCCTGAGCAATAAACATTTACGGCTGGTGTAACTGACAGCCCCTTCAAAGCAGACCATAAATATTTCACGCAATGATTTTAGATTGACTAAAATCCTGGACCTCAACTTGTCCCAAAGCGACGTTGAGAGGGAAAAGTGAATCTTACCCGTAGTTACGTGGACTTTCTTCATCCAGGGGTAAACTACTGCAGGCTGCTTGGCTTGTATCCCGTTTTGATTCTTTGTGTTTTGTTGCTGACCACAAGTCCGGGGTCCAGTCACTTGGACCGGGGTACACGGTTCGGTCTGTGCGGTAAACGTGCTAGGGTGGCTGTCTCGCCCCTGCACATGACCCCGTGGCTCTACTGTAGGACCATGCACAGTGGTACAACTGAAGGGCTGCTCGGGGTAGTTTGACCGTGGATAGATTCCTGGATGCTGCAAATCTGGGTCCTGCGAAGGACCGTAGTAGCCTCTTCCCTGCTCATGTAGATAGATATTTTGCGAATATTCCTCACAAGGGGGAAATTGTGGGTCCACATACTTAGAGTTCAGCATATACGAACTCATGGCCATTAATTTATGAAGGTAGAAATTACAATGTTTTCTCGAGTTGTCTTTTTTCCACCACCATAAAGCCCTCCTATTTGCTGTCAACTGAATAAAGTTAGAGAACCATGTGACCAGATAAGGCCAATGGAGGTAAAGCTATTTCATTAACGGGTAGGGCCTACATATACACACCAATAGCAGCAATTTCCACTAACTTCAAAACATCTCAATTATGTTGAATAAAACCAAATATTTAACCAATTTAAATGAAGGATTGACAATGTGAGCTCTATATTGAAAAATAAGATGTTATATGTAACATTTAAAATAGTTAATGTCAATATCTAAATATCAATCATGATCATCTAACCGTCAATGGGAAATCATCTGAATGGAATAAATACAACGTCTGTGTATATACGGACATTTAGATGGTTTTGTGCAATACTATGGTTAACATGCTTCAACTTCTACAATACTAAATCAAACTAAAGCCAGCGAGTCTGACAGATAAACAAACAAAAGATACAAAACGTCTCCCGGGCTCAAAAAGAGGGGGGATAAAGCCTGGGGACAATTGATGGGGACTGTCTTTGTCAAGAAAGGGTCATCCAAAAGTTACAAGAATCTCATCATTTCATCTACCCTATCCCTTTCATAACTACTGAAAGAGCCTCGTGGCAACGAACCAATGCCAAACAATCAATAATTAAATGATTGAAATGTAAATGTTAAAAATGTTTAAAAAATGAATTATCTTGAAGCAATGTTCGAAATTGTTTAGATTTCAGTCTGGTATGATAGCTTTTTTAATACGGCGGCTTCTGTTCACTATCAAAATGAGAAGGACTGTTTGGCTTTAATGATAGGTGTACTGGCCAAAAAGCGACACCTGCAAAGGTTTCTTATATTATCAAATCAAATCAACAAATGAAATGACACGTGACACTGTAAGTGCATATAACTAAAAAATGTACTCGCACACAATGGTATTACAATATAATATATCATTTTAAATCACCCTAAAATGACACAATGCAGCAATTAAACGAAGAGCTTTCCATCCATCCAGATTTTTAAATTGTTATGAAGAATGGTTCAAAACATCTGTAAAAGTAGATTAGTAATTCGACGTTTTTGCATCGACCATATACTCCCCTAGAATCGAATCTGTGACTGTTGTTTTATCACACAAATTCGGTTCTACAGGGTATATATAGACGACGGAATAGAGGGGTCCCAGAATTTCTTTCAATTCAACAAAAGTCCAGCCATAAGATTCTCAAAAAGACCAATAAAGAGCCTATTCCTACGCCATACACTTACTATTGACAATTGTACACAATGAAAGCGTATGAACATTCTAAATAAGTTAGAATTATTTCCATCAAATCATAGCCCCTGACGAATCAGATATTGGTCCTGACTAATCAGATATTGGTCCTGATTAGTCAGATATTGGTCCTGACTAATCAGATATTGGTCCTGACTAATCAGATATTGGTCCTGATTAATCAGATATTGGTATAGGCTAGTGCATCATGAAGCTGAACAATTCTGTTCCATTTTATTCTGAATCAAGTTCGCAGCCACCAAAAGTATGTATTACTTTTAATACACTTTTAATACACGTTATGTATTGGTTAGAGGTACAGGTAAACAACATAGGTCATTCACAACTGATAGACTACCGATACCTGCCAGCCTGTGCTCGATACACTGTCCGAAGTTTGAATATCGAGTGGACCCATAAGGCAAAAGGCTAAAGGCCACGAGGTTAAACTAAATCACTTACAAACCTATCAAAACTTGTCATTATTTTTTCTTTGCCAACAGCTCAAAGAGTACAAAAGTTCACGAATCCCAAATGACCCTCCATTTGACCGCCTTGGTTACCTCATGGTCTACATTCTTGGGGATATGCCACTGTCCTACAATGACATACATTTTTCAATGATATATAAATGATTTAAATGAAATGAAAACATTCGTTTAAGAAAAAATGATTTGCCAAACGCCTTCTAAATTGGACTGAGTACTCACATAGTCCTTAAATAGACAGAGACCGAGGTTTTGTTACTGGACAATTTCTGTAGTCTAATTTCTGTACTATAATTTTGGTACTTTAAGAATAACGGCTATAGGTCAAAGGCTATAGGCCTGACGTTTTACAACAAACTGGCCACTTTTACAAGCCTAAATAACGTTAAGACGGTTAAAGTTTGAATCAAATATGAATCACGCACACTTGTAATTATGTCACAATTTTTAAATATTTGTTAGACAGCTTGACCTTCACCTTACCCTGAGACTTGTTCAGACGGGTCAAAGCCGAGATAGGTTAGACTACTGAGGAACAAAAGAGTGACAAAGTCAGAACTTGTCTTTAATCCTTCGTATGAACCAAGAATGAACCCACTTGCTATGTTTTCTGTATTATACAACTGTTAATGGGTAATAGTTCTGATTTCAAGTACCTATGTCATTAAAGCCAGATTGTGTGCCAAATCGTCATTGACAGCATGTATAATTTATGGGTTTAAGAAACATGAAACATCTGTATTACGTCTGAAATCAAATTCGTGGGATATTTATTATAAATAATGAGACAATAATGCTACCCTCTTAAACATGCAATCCTAGACTAGTGAAATTATTTCAGCAGTGCAATTCTCAATGTAATCCAAATACAACCTCAATACGATATAGCCTGTCAGTTGTAGGCCTATAAATCCTTGTCAGTACATTTAACAGCGAAATACACTAACGGTCACAGTGGTAGAGGATTCCGAAAAAATTGACAAAGTTTACTTTACAACTGGTTAAAAATAAATAAAAAAATAAAAAGGCCAATGCCTACTGTGGAGGCCTTTATAACACAATTCTGATTCGTGCATGTTGTCATTGCCCAATGTTGCGTCATGAAAATGTGTGTGTATATTGGATAACAAACTAAATAATCTACATTCCTTTCAATGTCATCACTTCACTTCATGACATAACATCACAATGTAAGCCTATACAAACACCCTGATATGGGTCAAATGAAGATATTACATGGAACTATGATTCGATAATATTATGTACTAGGGGGCGCGATAGAGCATGGCAATTAAAAAATATATATTGTGATTCAAAAGGCCTGATGTGTATTTAACGTAATTAATATATTGTTATAACAAGGCATATGTTCCAAAAACGTCATTTAACGAAATGCTAATAGCTGTAAACGCCATTGAGTCTGTGACAACAACAGGTTAATATTTTTCCCTCCCAAGTCTAAACTCGCCAGCCAACAGCTTATAGACTTCAGATCCCCACAAGCCTATTCGCCATTGTCATTCAAATAAGTGTGTGCATTGCAGGCAAATAAAAATTTAACAGATTTTACTAATCCATCACGCAATACTAGCCTAGGCTATATGAAGCAAAAACGAATATACCTTAGGCATATAGGCTATCAGCCATTTTCCAAAACGCATTGTTTCTCGAACGAGTAATTTGAACGACTGTAAAAACGACTGTCATATCCGCAATAAGTAAACAGCTAAGTATTGACATATTCAAACACATCCTGTTTTCCGTACATCCTGGCCCATGCAAAATACACATCCACTAATGTGGTTAAAGTTCTGTATTTCGAAGCAGGCAAACAAACTACAGGCGACAGACATGTATACCTGATGACATCAGCATGCGCACTAGATTTAGTAGCCTATCAAATGATAAAACAGCTTACCGCAAAGTCCACCGCAATGCATCGAATAGGAAAACATATCCATGTTCAGACAAAAACAGAGGTTTAATACTTGCTTCCACCAATTCAAAGCTCTATTCCAAGCCATCGGCACGGCTTTACTAATACACAATGAGAAATATACTTTGGCTTGTCAACTCCCAGGCCATAAAACAAAGTTTAATGGCATCACGTGCTCCCCCACAGCCATTCACAGACACAGCACTGGTTCCATAAATAACCGTCAACAGTTGTACTTATTCAACAACGACGATTACTCTGATGCCATATAAAATATGCAACATAAAATGTAAAAACACCCCACAAAAAAACGTGTTATTTCTAGTTCACCATGATATGAAATGCCGTTTGCTTCTTTTCATACATATATGTATTTTTGGGTCATTATAAGACATAACAAAAGTCTGACAAACTAATATGTTACAGGTCTTCATCTACCGATCGCTTTTTGCTCTTCTTGGCTTTTTGCCCATAAACACCTTTTCCGATGACCCTCTGTGATCTCTGACGTAGTCTACACACATCTGTGGGTGTTTCCCTCGATGTTTCATTTATGTAACGTTTAATAAAATAGGTTTCGGGTGAATCAGAAGCACACGTGTTAATTTTCCACTGTGCATAAACTGGTTGAATCAACCTGTCCACGTGATTTCAATGAAATTAGTTGAACAAACGTGGAATATACTGCTCAAATTCTGCTCCCATATTAAATTGTCTCTAGGTACGTATATCGCCAAAATATAACGATAGAGAGATGTATCAACAATGCTTCAATAAAACGTTATAGCCATCAAATGCATCACATGCATTGATGTAGACCCGAATCATGAATCCTCCCACTGGACACAGACTGGACACAGACACAGGTTGAGTTGTCAACTAAAGTGAATCCATGTCAAATCAACCAAAAATGTCACCCTGACATTGGATGTAGGTAAGAAGTTGGGGAAAAAATTACGAAATTCCATGTTGATTCATGTTGATTCAACGTCATCACATTACATTTGGTTGTTGTTGAAATAACCTGGAAACAACGTCTCTTTATAAACCATACACCCTCTAAAAAAATAGTTTGGTTATACTCCACCTACTTCTTGATACTTCAGTTCAGAAACCACTTATTTTCAATGTCGAAAGCATAATACGGATCAGTTGGTCATATTGCGTATGGGACCGATCACATATTCCAATTCAGTGACGTGTAAGGTAAACGATTCTGGAAAAAGAAGCATGGGACTGTTGGGCAACAGCGCCTCTTGCTGGAACATCCTAATCATTTCCCATTTTCAACGTGTTCAGTTTTTAACCCAATTCCTGAAACGCATAGCCAATTTGTTGCCGCTGGATTTTAGCATTCATTTTCATGTCATGATATTGTGTACATGTATATATTGTAGGCTCTGTATGCAGATCAATCTAGAAAGAATCCCTAGATGATCTAGGTTTATTATGAATTAATTCCTCATACAATGGATTAAAATGTTGCCATGGTTTTCAGTAATTGTATACTATAGGCCAAACTACCCGGACACTTACAAATATCATTCGTATGACAGTTAACTGCTACAAATGAAAAAAAATCTAAACACTGTAAGATTAACACAGACCAAACATAATAATCAAGTAACCCGTTTTCTTTGTCTGTTTATATCTATATGAATGATCTATACGTTGATATATATTTTAATATTTTATTTAACTTGTGGTCGATATGGTAAGAACGAACGAAGGATGAAATAACAGCTCTATATCCATATGTTGGGACGTGAGTTGATTTCCAATCCAGAGCATAGTCTAGAAGTTAATCGAGTAATTTAAATGCTCAGGGTTTTCTCATCCTCATTCGCAGGCCCCACTTTTATAGGCTTCCCTCGTTCCAGGCTTTCTCTCTTTTATAGGCTTCTCTCGTTCCAGGCTTTCTCTCTTTTATAGGCTTCCCTCGTTCCAGGCTTTCTCTCTTTTGCCGCATTGCAGTAAGGATGTAAATACTTTCGCAGCTGCCTGTCAGGCAACAGTGAAATACTGTCTTTGTTCCGTTGCCCTCATCTCAGGCAGCTGAAAAAAACGATGAAAACTGCTTCTCTGATGGGAAAGTACAACCTTTGTATTTCAGAAAGGTTCACATTAGACTATAAGTTGCATTTTCCCACACTCGTTTGTTTTGTAAAAAACAAAAACGTTTTTTTTCACATGACAAATTCACATTTTCTCAACATCTAAAGCTGAAAAGACTACATGTAAATTGTTATTCTCTTCAGTTCACCCATGTAAGACACTGTGTGGGTATATTAGGCTACTAATATTAACCTATGTAAAGAAAAATAACTTTTATTAAATGCAATGATATATTCACACGTCCACAAAGTCCCTAATAGAAAGTGACATTAAACCCAAGACAATATCAGTAAAAACTCCGTCATGCTGTTGACATCGAATTCATGCCCCCAAAAGAGGACTAATGAATAGACTTCCCTTAGGAAACCTAACATTCTCAAATCTTCTGACAGCCAGCTCCTCAAAACTCAGCTAGGCTGCTTGTTACTTCAGAGACATTATGCAATCATATATATCATTATATATCTCAAACAATGATAATAATGATGATCACAAACATAGACATACATAACAGGCAGAGAAACACAGATAGACACAGAGAGAGACACAGAGAGACAGACAGAGAGACACAGAGAGAGACACAGAGAGACAGACAGAGAGACACAGAGAGACAGAGAGATACATAGAGAGAGAGACACAGAGAGACAAAGAGAGAGACACAGAAAGACACAGAAAGACACAGAGAGACACAGAGAGACAAAGAGAGACACCGAGAGAGAGAGAGACAGAGAGACAAAGAGAGAGACACAGAGAGACAAAGAGAGACACAGAGAGACATGGAGAGAGACACAGAGAGAGACACAGAGAGAGACACGGAGAGAGACAGAGAGACACAGAGAGACACGGAGAGAGACACAGAGAGAGAGACAAAGAGAGACACAGAGAGACACAGAGAGAGAGACACAGAGAGAGATAGACACAGAGAGACAAAGAGACACAGAGAGACACAGAGAGAGAGGGACAAAGAGAGACACAGAGAGACAAAGAGAGACAGATTCAGACACACTGCCAGACACTGCTCATACCCACAAACATCGAAAGAACCCAACCCTGCACTTCAAAGAGAGTAAAAAAAATAAAGTTACACTGAAGTCAAGATAAATATGTGTCCTTATACATTAATATTTTTGGTCGAACTACAATGAACACAACATCATTCTCACAGCAAATGACAATTCAAAGTATAGGTAAAATACCATTCACAGTTTGATGCGTTCAGATTTACATGTAATGTGAATGTAATCGTTGAGGTGTTGCCCCACAGTGCATACACACCAGCAGTGTTGCTCATGTTAAACGTGTATGTTTTGGCTATAGTCTATACATGGAATCTCGACTGCGGTTCTGATTAGACTACTGCCCTGGTGCAACGAGACAGGAAGTAGATACAGTCAAATAAACAAACATTGTATTATAATATATATTAATATTGTTTGTTTATTTCACTTATGTTATCTACTTCACTTGCTTTGGCAATGTTAACACGTGTTTCCCATGCCAATAAAGCCCCTTGAATTGAATTGTATAACAACATAAAATGCTTACCTAATGCAGGTGGGTAATCCATGCATTTTCTTGTGGTGACTCTGTATAAATAATACATGATGTTACAGTGAAACTATACAGATTATGAACAGCAGAGGCTCTTCTGTCGATGTGGAGTTCGGGTATGCACAGAGAAGAGAAAGCTAGCACTGATACGTCAAGTAAATAAGAAATAAAGTTATCGAGGACTTGGTATGTTTCTTTCATGCAATATTAAAAGGCTAATGTTGAGAGAGTGTAGGCTGAGCGTTTTGGTTGGTACGCTACAGTTGCAGAATGCAGAGAAAACATCGCTTGGGAAAATCAGGGAAAGGTCCATGAAGACGTTTGTCTCTTGCACATGACCAGTGGCATCCAATGACAGGCGATAGAGGCACATAAAAAGGTCTATTACCAAGTTGTAAATTCTCCTCTCACAAAAAAAAGAATTTAGACTGCAGCAATTCCCCCTGTTTTTTGCGCATAATGGCGGGGGCTATTCCCCCATTTCTTCTAAAAAAATGCCTGAACATCTCCTTTAGAAAGAGAAAGAACAGCCCCTGCATGTGTAATAAAGTTAGATTTTAACCGTAGACAAACCAAATTTGCTAGTCTTTTGAATCAGAAGATATGTGCATACTTGAGAATATATAGTTTCCTTATGCTAATAATGTTGCCTTTTGCCATGTTGAATAGCCTAACGAACGTGTTTCTAAACGTGTTGAGCCTGAACATTCCATACAGCTAATAATGAATTAAATGGGGTGTTGTAGAACATCAGGAAACGGAAACGAAGAGAACAAAACACTGTTTTTGTTTGTTGCAAAAACAAGAAGATAAAAAATTATCATGAAAACATTTATTGCAAAAATATAGCGCCACTATGCAATATTTTAACCAGAAATCAGAGACAATCCATGACAAGAAACATGTAGATGTCTTGCGTCGGTCAAAATATTACATTAAAAAAAAATGAACCATATAGATATTTGAAACGAAACATGTTCAAAAGTTGCGACGACGGTTAGGTTAATACACATTCGAAAATGTCAATATTGAATTATTGACATGACTTACATTCAAATTCGATCAGGCCTAATACCGTTTTGAAAATGCAACAAATAACTACACATAATCAGCCTCAAAATAGAGAAATAGTTATGTAATGAAAATAAAATATGACTTGCTGTAATATTGGAATTGTTTGTAGTATTATTTATACATGTTTTGTTGTTATATTGTTTGTACATTGTTGTGTTTAAAATGTGTGTGACTGTCCTTGTCTATCATTGTTTCAGTGTTCAGTTTTTTTGTGGACAACCGGAATGAGCGCTAAAGCCTCTGAAAAAGCTCATTGGAGATCCTAATACACAAACAAACAAGACAAGTGTCATGTTGTGAGTAGGGTTCTCTGTCCACTGTTCTAGTCCACACCGTTTGGACAGATTGTCATTTACATTTACATTTAAGTCATTTAGCAGACGCTCTTATCCAGAGCGACTTACAAATTATGTTGTGAGTAGGGTTCTCTGTCCACTGTTCTAGTCCACACCGTTTGGACAGATTGTCATGTTGTGAGTAGGGTGCTCTGTAGTCCACTGTTCATGTTGTGAGCGACTATGTTGTGAGTAGGGTTCTCTGTCCACTGTTTGGACAGATCCAGTCTCTGTCCACTGTTCTAGTCCACACCGTTTGGACAGATTGTGAGTAGGGTTCTCTGTCCACTGTTCTAGTCCACACCGTTTGGACAGATTGTGAGTAGGGTTCTCTGTCCACTGTTCTAGTCCACACCGTTTGGACAGATTGTGTTCTAGTAGGGTTCTCTGTCCACTGTTCTAGTCCACACCGTTTGGACAGATTGTCATGTTGTGAGTAGGGTGCTCTGTCCACTGTTCTAGTCCACACCGTTTGGACAGATTGTCATGTTGTGAGTAGGGTGCTCTGTCCACTGTTCTAGTCCACACCGTTTGGACAGATTGTCATAGCCTACAGAAAATGCAACGTAAACGTATTTGTAAAGCAAAGTACACAACTCTGTAGTCCATGAAATACAGGACTATGATTCATCAGACTATTGTGCATTATGTCATAAGATCAACAAAAAATATATAGATATAATTTATGTATTTTGGCGTGCTCAATATTTTCTTGGGAAAACTAGGCTACGAAGAAATATGAAATTACATTACAGAAGTCTAATAGCCACATTGTAACAGTCTCTCGTTCATGATAGTTACACGTTGATTTGGGTCTGTAAAGACAGAAGACAGTGTCCACAAATAGGCGTTAGAATATTTTATCGTGTACATTTCAGCGTGATTCGTCTGGGGATTGTATTCTGGTGCATTCTATTGTAGTGTTTCAGTTACTGTGCATGGACCTGTGCTTGGACCATATGACGTGGACACATCGAACATTCTCTCCCTGGTCATATGGCGTGGACCTTCTCTCCTTGGTCATATGGCGTGGGCAATCTCTCCCTGGTCATATGGCGTGGACATTCTCTCCATGGTCATATGGCGTGGACATTCTCTCCTTGGTCATATGGCGTGGACATTCTCTCCTTGTTCATATGGCGTGGACATTCTCTCCTAGGTCATATGGCGTGGACATACTGTCCCTGGTCATATGGCGTGGACATTCTCTCCCTGGTCATATGGCGTGGAAGTTCTCTCCCTGGTCAAATGGGGTTGAAGGGAAATTCTCTCTCCTCTAGCTGGCCTACCGACTGTTTATTCTCCTCCTCTAGTTAAAGGATAGATCTGCGTTATGCAAAGTTCAATTCCAGTATTGTCTATTATCATCATCCTCAAAGAATGTTGCAATTGTACATCATAAACTAATAGGGAGATTTTGAAAACTGCAGGCCTACGAATTGGGCCTGTACGTGATTCGAAACCAACCAACCTTGAGGTCTTATCCAGAGGAGAGTGTGGAAGAGCCGAATAATTAATTTAGGCGCTCTGCTAGTTTATTGTCAGGGTATTGCAGCAGCTCGGTCTCTTGCGGTGTTGTAAAGTCCTGCTGTCTCTGTAAGTTATCGTATCTGTAAAATGTAGTAAAGTCCCTATGACACGTAATTCTACATGGATTCTGTTGATAACTTGCGCGCTGCGTTATACCATGATTCTACAATTATTAAACTTGAGCAGAGTGCTGCTATAGACCCAGCAGACAGGCTTGTGGAATGGCTGAATTGTAAGCTACACGAAATGCCTTTTCTGTTTGTAGACCTAATGACAATAGAAAGGCTCGAAATAAGAACTAATTTCTGCCTAATGTTTAGGACTATCCCAACGGTTCAGTGGTGACTGGGGTATGTTTTGTCATCCAGCAGTCTTATGGTTGGCATTTCTGCCTAATGTTTAGGACTATTCCAACGGTTCAGTGGTGACTGGGGTATGTTTTGTCATCAGCAGTCTTATGGTTGGCGTAATGTTCAGTAAACAGTCGACTGCTGAACATTGATCAAACACACCTAGACACATTTGCAATTTATTTTGATCACAAAGATCATGAAAGGAACCCTCACAGATAACAAAAAAAAACACAGTAGAAAATAAACCTACCACAGTTAAGGGCATGAGATATGCTATGATATAATCACATATAGGAGCTAAAAATCCAACAAATCCAACAACAGCTAACATCCGTTAACATCCGTCAACATATGTGAATAAGGCTGAAAATACACATGAAAAGCGGAGTGAATTCAGTCTTGTCTTTGTCCCATGAAGGAAAACATTGTCAATATTTTCATATATGTGCCCTTTCCTTTTCATTGATCTTCTGTATTCACTAACATATCCAGGACATTTCTGTATAAAAAAAAACTAGCAACAGTATATACATAATAATATTAATAATAACCATCAGAATAATTATATTGATGATGATGATAATAATTATTATTATTATAGTAATAATAATAAATATTACACCCAATTGCTCTAATGTAAAAGCATATTTGAACTGTTTTCTGTTATCAACAGAGGTAATTACTTTGTTAGTCATTATATTTACGCGTTAAAATACAAATCTACAGTCAACAATAGACTGAAGGAGTATTTTTAGCAGAATCTGAAATAGCTGCAATAGCCTTATAGGTCAAAATAGGTCAAAATATTCCATATATCGATAAAAGCGATGCACCAAAGCCCCTCGTCAATGTTTACAAAAAATATTTTTCATTAATTCATTGAACATCGTCGCTAAAAAAATCTTTACGGCCCCTCGCCCTCAACCCATCGTCATCGATAGAGATGCGGTCTTCTGTCGAACAACGTCGCCCTCTAGCGCTCCTGATTTTCAACTAAATGATTTCCTAGTGACCTATAGAATAAGTTGTCTCTTCATTAGTAAATACTATCTAGTATGATACTTTACCAATGCTTGGAGAATATACCTTTACTATGTGTCAATTATCATAATTTATTTTTTCCAAACCAACCAAAATGATCATACGCATACATTCAAATCCAACCGGTTTTTTTCCGTTTTTTAAAAGGTTGTTACACAGAATAGACATTACTTGACATATTTCAATGTATTTCAGAAACCGGGTTTAAATCCACCCTTTCAGTACCAATAGAATCACCACTGTAAACGGCCTTTTACGCAGCAGTCAAAGTGAAGTTTTGGCCCTCTCGGTAGGACATGTAGATAGATGGTGAATAAACATGACTTTCTTTACATTAGGGGGGCTGATTTCCTCTCAGTCGCGAAGAAAAACAATTTATCGACCAGACACCCTGTAGAAAGTGTCTGCATTTTTGTTTGTCAGCAAAAAGACTCAAACACGTAAGAGGGTTTGAAGGGAGAGAGGTACCCTGGCTCATAAAGTAATTTAGACCAGACGTCTAGCCATCTATATATCTTTATGGGACCACTGTTCTTCCTGCTTTAAAGCAATTATACGTACAGGTTGGACAATAAATTGGAGATCAGTGCAACACCTCTCCCAATCATAAATACTTTATTACCTCTTTAAACAATGCAACATTCTCCTATTCAAGTGAAATCCAACCACCTTGTAAGCCAAATTCATATTATGAAAAAAATGTTTCTAAAATGTGAGTTCAGTATTCCAAATGACACTTTACGTTGTTTCATTCTGATGAACTTAAAAAAAAATACAACGAAATATCCAATCATTGAATCTCGTATACAGATTAACCAAATGCATTTATTTAAGAGAAAGAAACCTTCTCATTAGTCCTACTTTCCTAGTCACCAAATAGTTCTAATTTCAGTTTTGCAATAAGGCGATATTAGTCATATCTCTCAATTCTGCAAACTACTGCATTAGTGCAAGGGAACCTTAAATACAGCCTGAATTGGATTCGGAAAATGCAGGAATATGCTAAGATTAAGGCTACGCCCAATCATGTCTCATTTCAAAACTAATCTCAGAAAAAAACACCATGAAACTAATATAAATACTAATAAAGAGTATAATTTCATTTTAAATTATAGTCCCAGCCTTACAAACATAATCAGTCAGCCTCTACCTTTTAAGTAAGTTATATAATTTCCAATTTGCGTGATGGATCTTTCACTGAATTAGGCCTACAATATTCACTGAAAATATTAGCACAAATATATCATCTGAAAACATGACATTGTTCAAATACACCACGAAGAAAACGATACGCAAGCACATTCCCATGGGCTCATACTGGGCATAAATACTCGAGTTCTGGAGTAATTCGATTAAGACTCAACATTAACTTTGATTCAAACCCCCCCCAAAAAAGAAAGAACGTTATATTCCAAGTAATCACAACAATATGGTACATCACAAGGCGAAGGATTACAAATCCACTCTAGCGTGGGCTATAAGTGATCCTTACTGCCCCTCTCTCTGTTCATCTTTTTCATTTTCATTCTTCTGTTCTGGAACCAGATTTTGACCTGTCTTTCAGTTAAATTGAGATTTCGAGCCATTTCGTTTCGTCGATCTCGTGTCAAATACATGTTGTAAAGGAATTCTTTTTCCAGTTCTAGTGTCTGATATTTTGTATATGGACATCGCTTCTTCCTTGTTGAACGTGCATGAATCCAGTTTGCTGCAGGGTTGTCTGCAGAACAGAGGACAAAGTTGAAACTCACACGAGAAATAGCAGGAAAACGAAATAAACAAACCATGAATATGGTAAATACAAGCATCAGAATTAATAATTGTATATTTGTAAAAAATAATAATAATAACAATAATACTGAATTTGTTGACGCAATTATTATCACACGCTTGTGTTAAATACCCACTTTGCATCCGTAGGCAGTGTTTTGCGGTCCGTGGTATAAGATAGACACTTTTATAGGTTAGTAAAACCTCCAATTTTACACACCCGGCTCGTACAGTTCTTAAGGTTGTAAATCAGGGGGGACATTTCGTTTACTTACTTTGGTCAAGTCGTTTTTTCTCTTCTTTAGGCTCGCTGTGATTCGAAGTATCACTGCCAACGCTCTCTTTGGCCACATTTTTCGGACATTCGGACAATCCACAAGCATAACCAGGGCCACGGACAACCACCCGAGTCTCTGGCTCGAAAGTGGCACTCTCAGTCCTTTTCAGTGGTAAACTTTCGGGCTTGGTTCCATTTGTTCCATAATGCCGGCTGTTATAGTGAAAGCCGGAGAAAGAAACGTTGTTAGAAATTGGGTCTATCCACGAACGAACATATCTGCTGTCTGCTGCGGAGAGGTGGGACTGGACGTAAGGATGGTAAATCCCTGATACTGCGGCGGTGGACTGCGTGTGGACCGAGGACCAAGACCCGGGGAAAACGGCTGATTTGGGTGCAAAACTGCAGGAGGAAAAATCTACATTGTCCCCAACACCTGGTGGCATTGAGGTCGTACTGTGCGGAGACTGGACAAAGCGTGGCCTGTACACATCCTCTGCTTCATGCCCCATTATAGAGTCCACATAATAGTTACTTAGAGTGCTACTGGTCGACATTTTTGGATCCCTTCGTAGTCATATAAAAGGTTACACTGTTATGGAAACCTTTCCTCTGAACAATCACAGTATTTTTGCTGGCTTCATTCTTCAGGGATTGGTTACATGAATCACGTGATCATATTTACCAACGCAGTGAGTAAATCAGTCCGCTGTAATGGTATAGGCCTATGTTTAATTTGCCTTTTTATTTAAAGAATGCCATAGAAACCGAATGGTTAAGGAGAAAGAATGTCAAACTTTAAGTAATGATGTGTTAGTGGACGTTTTGAATGTGCATACGGTTTAGGGTGGTGCAGGTCTATTTGTTTTACGTATAGATTAGCCTCATACACACATTTATTTCACAGCCACCACTCAACATTGACGCCACACCATATTATGTGTGAAAACTCTCACAAGATATCGTCATAAAGTATATCATACACTCAATGCTTGTAAAACATTTTTATAGACTACTAGTTGTAAGTCCTCGTTAAATAAATGTAATAGCATGCTATAAAATAAGGATCATTTTTGCACCGACTCTGTTTTACATTGTTAGCTTATATATTAAACTAGTCACTTTCACTAGTTTGGTTGGTCTTGTAAGTTTGAACCAGCTAGTGTTATTTGTATAGTGATTGTATTTATCTAGAGGAGAGACATAATTATTTGATGTGTATCAATAAAATATTTATGGGCTGCGTTTGATTATACATTCATGTGCCCACAATAAAACGGACTATTGGCGCAATAAAGTGGTTCTGTGCAGAGTGATGTCTAAAAGTCTGGATTTAAGAGGATCTTTTTAGGTTTACAGAACACATGACTTGTTGATTAGGCAACTTTTGTAAACTCTCATCAAGAGATGAATACAAACGTAAATAAAATCTGTCAACTGATTCATTTCAAATACATTATCCCACGATGGAACAAAAACAACGAGGAAGAAGAAGGAACAGAACTGATTATCACATAAATGTTCACATGAGGACAAAACAACATGGCGGCGACGTGCCAATGAATTTGTGCTTGAACATCATAAGGCCCAGACAGGCACTAGGGACCCGCTTCTTCAACAGAAAGTGAACATTGCATTAGCTTGAGCTACGCAACATATTATAAGCCTTGTTAGAAGACATTATAAAGGCTCACACGTGTTTATAATACGTCATAGAGCATTATAACTTAATGCTTTAACTAGTGTTGTAAAAAATAATGATGTTGCCAAGCAGGCCATTGATAAATAAAACCATGTAATCTGTTGTGTGTGTGTGTGTGTGTGTGTGTGTGTGTGTGTGTGTGTGTGTGTGTGTGTGTGTGTGTGTGTGTGTGTGTTTTTCAGCGTTCATTCGTCTGGACATGGGGGTGTGCAGTTCGTGTGTAAAATAGAGGCAGAGGAAAGAGGAAAATAGTGTGTACCGAATTCAAATAGTCTACCCGGATAGAGTTATAAACTTGGCTTGGACTTCTATACACAGGGGCAGCAGATACGTCTACTACTGGGCAAAGCGATCTGCCAGTATAAGCTTACAACACAAGCCATCTCATGACATTTAACCACATCAACATAAATAACAACTTAATTTCTGATATTTTGAATCATGACAGAATGTTTGGCCAATATGGTATCAATTAAATGTATTTCAATGATTACGGTTTTAACCCGAAGTAAAAACATTTTTGTAGTCCTTATATATGACAAGAGGTTGCTGTTTAGGTGATAGCCTATTGGATGTATCAATGTTGTGATAAGAAAATAATTTTATATATTCTTCTAGGCCTATTCCTTGCTCTTTTTATTTTGTATACTTTTTCAAAATGTAACCTTTATTTAACTAGGCAAGTCAGTTAAGAACAAATTATTATTTACAATGACAGCCTACGCTATTAGAATATATGGTTATGTAACCTATTTTGGAAATCTAATGAACCCGTTTTTCTAAGAAGATCCTATATCCGGACCCCAATAGCTGTTTTTGTAGGTTGTTGGGAACCTTCCCAGATCCGTGTAAATATAATAACATGTTTAGGTACATGGCATGAATAGGATACGATGCTTGTTTTTGTGTGTTTGAATAGAAGTATTCATGCGTATTTTGTGTATTTTAATAGATGTATTAGTGTGTATTTTGAGTATTTAAATAAGTATCCTACGGTGTCTGAACGCTTCAAGTAGCTCCTTCAACAAAGCCTGACATCAAAGTTTAGGGAATGAAACATGTAGTAGGACAGGGGTATTGGCTCGTTGGTTTTCTGTTCCACCTGATAACTCACTGCACACACCTGGTAACCCACGTCTAAATCAGTCCCTGATTAGAGATTAGAGGGGAACAATGAAAAAAAGCTGTGGCACTGGCTTCGAGGTCCTGAGTTGAGGTTGTAGGCTATATTTACGTAGGTGTGTGTGTGTGTGTGTGTGTGTGTGTGTGTGTGTGTGTGTGTGTGTGTGTGTGTGTGTGTGTGTGTGTGTGTGTGTGTGTGTGTGTGTGTGTGTGTGTGTGTGTGTGTGTACACCACATATAGGCCTTAGAAACCAATTGGATAGCATATTCACAAAACAACTCAACTTCACAAGCTAACGTTTATTTTCAAATACAGGTATGTTTCTGAATGCTAATTGACAATAGGTCTAGCAATGAATTAATAATAAGAGCCATAATTAATTAATTGGTCAATAGACTAGGCCTGTTAGTCTTTGAATAGCTAAACCGCAATCATGTTGAGCATAGGCCAACGCTCAAATAGGGATGTTTGTGAAATTGACGTTGCACCTACATAAGATATGACGTATACCGCAGTTAGACTTGTTGTGAATATTCGTTTTCTTAATTTGATTGGTTCACATAACAATGTGAAACTACGGCCAGTCACTAATAATTCTAGCGGAACTAAAATAACCTTATTGCGGGCTCCTACAAATAGTTCTCTGTTTTGTTACATTTATTTATACATCTGATATACACGAATGCATTGTTGTAAGTGCTCTTGATAGGATAATTTGCTAAGTGACTAAAATGTAATGTTAAATCTGTCTTCATGAAAAAGCCTATGTCTACTGCAAGACGAAGCACTGAAATAAGAAATTACATTTGACTATCAATTTATTGCAGGATACATGCCACAAACATGCGTAAGATTTACACTCATTAACATTGCTCACCACATTTATGCTACATAAACGGTTATATGATTACGATTCAGCTAAGAGTTAGCGCTTAATTCTAAACGAATGTATAACTTTTCATTCACTATCGATTTAATGTGTTTTCATGTCCGAAAAATGAGCTTCCAAACAAGTCAGAATCAATCAAACCAAACCGTTTAATAATGGATACATAGTATATTTGAATAATTTAAGACGTTATTAATGTACCCTATGAAAAAATATATTCAAAATACACAATGCGTCACCATGTAAACATGAAAATAAAATAGCAGTCAGTCGCAGTTTCGGTGAAAAAACCCCAAAAGTCCGATGCTCCCACACCACCGCTTAGAGGAAAAAGACAATAAATCAAGCTTTCCGTAAAGCAAACTCACGAAAAGGTGAGATTTGAAGTAAGTCCCCGAATTCTGTTTTCACTGTTCATTTTCTTAAGCTTCATCCTGCGGTTTTGGAACCAGATCTTGACTTGCCTGTCGGTGAGGTTGACGCCTTTACTGATCTCTAGACGGCGCTCTCGGGTCAGGTACATGTTGAATAAAAACTCCTTTTCCAATTCAAGCGTCTGGTGCTTTGTGTAGGGGCATCTTTTCTTCCTGCCGCTTGTTGCAGTCATCCAATTGCTCGTTGGAAGGTCCGTTTTGCTGTCTGAAATGTCATCAAATCAACAAATGTTTTAACATGACAAAATAGGAAGATATCACTCAGATTTTGCAATTCATGAAAATATGTTTTCACTAGTCACACAGCTCTGGTCAGAATGATATAATGTTTAAATTATATTGATATCGTGTTATATGAGTAGTATTAGTTGGTAGTCGTGGGTCAAACGTGTTGAGAATAGTATAGGCATAAATAACAACATTCTTTAAATTACACGACTAAGTTTTTTGACCAAATTAATATTTTAAACGAACTAAAATACACATTTGTGAGAGACGGTTTCTGTATCATCACAACACTGAGGATGAACATACAAAACAGACTACAGGCATTATTTCTCCTAGGTGTTAATATACACATAAATATATATATATATATATATATTTCCCCAAAAATAAAAATTAACGTTCTATTACTATCAACAAAGAAACAAATCAATTAAGAAAATCTAAATATAAAATACTATTTGATGCAGACATGTCTGGTCCGCGGTTGAACCGTTTCCTGTAAAAGCCTTTTACTGCAACCTGAGTAAGGCTCTCATTAAACATTACGACTTTAGGGCTGTTTGTGTTTTATATTGGGTTTTATGATACCGCCATACGAGTCATCCTTTTACTGTACCTACCTTTAGATTCTCTTTGTGTCAACTCTGGGCTGGAGACTGAAGATTCAGTGGAGCAGTTCTCCTCCCGTTGCGCGGTGGATGTAGGATTCGGGATTTCCGCGGGGATGGGTGTCTTGCTGGTCTCCCGGTTATGCGGTATCTCGGCCGTTTTCTTTTCCAGTTCGACAAAAAAGGAAGAAAATTGCGGTTTTGGAGTGACTCTGTTGAGCTGCACGAATGTGATGTTTGGACTTGTCTTCTCCTGGCCATAGTCCTGGTCTTTCCCAGTCGAGTAGGTTTGGTTTAATCTGAAATACCCTGGGACAGGGATCTCGGGGCAGTCAACTGAACACGATTCGGGGATTATATTAGCATATACAGGGACATCGGACGAGTTGACCTTTGCTCTCTTGTCTGAATACATGCAGAAATTCCTCTCCTCCTTAATGTTTTGTGAAAAGGTGCAATTGGGCATCTGGTCGGATGGTTGCTCTATTCCGCAAGGTCTACTGGGATCTGTCCAGTTATCAATTTGAGGTATGTAAGGGTGGAAATTCATGCCCAAATTTTGGTGGTTGACGTCCCCTCGTTTACTGAGAGACGGCAAGAGTCCACAGGTTTGCATTCCGTAAATTCCCATTTCTGCACCGGACGGCATGTACATGTTGCTGCTGGAGTAAAAACGGTCAGTCCTGCAAGCGCCAATCAACGAATCAACTACAAAAGTATTAGTAACAGGAGAGCTGTTTGGAAAGGACATTTTGGATAAGTTTTTAAAGGAGAGAGATGTCGTTTGTAGGCTGCCATATCTAGAAAAACAACGTCCGTGTTGCTTAGGATGCCTCTCTGCCACACGACAACCTCACCAATGAAATGTGAAAATGGCCTTGAGACGCAGACTCTTTTTCCATCACATGGAAACATTGACTCATAACTAGGAAGCAGTCGTGGTCAACAGCGACACCTAGAACACAGACTTGAAATTGATTCAAACTGACTGACGAAGGACATCTTAAACATTTAGCCTGTCTTCTTTGCTTGATATGAAGAAAAAAATATCTAAACTAAGGATGAACATGGATTTAGCGTTGAGATAATTAACCGTTACATCAAGCTCCAATTCCCTTACTTTGGCACATTTAAATACATTTAAGACCATTTTAATTCACAAGAATAATCTACTCAGTCATACAAGTCAAAGCTTTGACTTGACCTAAAATAACGATTTCTAATCACACGGTGTAGTGATGGAAATATAATCCTAACCGAAAATAATCTATGTACATTAGGTGGGCTATTTCAATCATTTCAACCAAAACTTCAACCAAATCTGGCTATTATAGGCCTATATCTTTTATTTTGTCATTTAATTCTTAAATAAACCGTGTCTGGTTTAGGATATTATCCTCTAAAAAACTAAATTACAAGGAAAGGTGATATCGATTGCCCGGTTCTACATTTTGTTGACATTTTTGTAACCTTTGAATGCCTGCTCAGGGTACGGCACACTGTATTTGTGACCTATATGACGGACTGGGAAAGTAGGTGGACGCATTTAATAATAAAACCATACGGAGCTAAACACGCTCCCCATAGTAGCCTATTCTCAACTCAGCATCTCATACATATAACAGGTCCAGGTTTGCAAATAGGTAGACAATGTTGATTTTTTTTTTTACACACAGAGAAATCAACAAGCATGCAAAAATAGACACCCCGATTATTTTGCTGAATAAAACGAATAATGTTATTAGAAGCACGTTGAACAGGCCTACCTCAATTGGTTAGTGCATGTCGATTACTAAACACAAGAAGGATATACTTGACTGCGCAAACATCAAGAAAATTGTAAATTACATTTAAAGAAAATCCGGCATAGGCCGACGACATGCTTCTATTAAAGCCAGAAAATGTGTTAAGAATCAGTGTGTCTGCAGCGTATTGTTAATTAACTGCAGGAACACAGCATCTAACGAAATCATCCAGGTATTCAGACGGGTATTATAAGGGATTTAATAACTAAGCAAAAAATTTAGTCAAATGCGTGAACCAGGAAAAATATGCATGCTTTTGAAGGTACTCTTCCTGGTTCCGTTTAAATTAAGGTATCAAACCAACCCTGGTCTACTCAACGTCTACTCAACATTTTAGGGTTTACACTTTTAGAGATCACATTTTTTTGTAAATAATTTTACACTATCAGCGAATATGGATTGAAAGTAAGACAACATGTTTATTAGACATGGTCTAATGCTCGTCCAAATCAAAATAACTAGTCAAATTTTTCCGCGTGACAAGTAGCCAAGTGGTTAGAGCGTTGGACTAGTAACTGAAAGGTTTCAAGATCGAATCCCCGAGCTGACAAGACAGTTAGGCCTGTTCTTATGCCGTCATTGAAAGAAAGTATGAATACGTTCTTAACCTGACTTGCCTAAAATAAAATAAAAACATGCACACGACAATTGAGGAATCCAGATAGGCCTTATGACTTAACATTTTTTAAAGTTTTATTTCGTCAGGGTTTCAACTGAAATTAAGTTTAACCCAGTAATATTTCAAGTAATTTCAAGTCATGTCCATAACAACAAATTACCAAAGATCATGCAAATCTATCGGTTAAACTTGGGCTTGGTGTCTCCATTGGAGGCTGGTGGGGGGAGCTATAGGAGGACGAGCTCATTGTAATGGTTGGAATGGAATGAATGGAATAAGTTGAACATGTGGTTTCCATATGTTTGATGTGTTTGATACCAGCCTGTATCTGTATCTACAGCTCCTCCCACCACGTCTGTATATATATGCCTATGATATACATATCCACGTAGTTAAAGCTAATGTTTAATCCACTTTAAAATGGTGGTGTTAGGCTACTACTTCTTAGAAACAGTGATGGTGTCCCTTTGATTGCAATGCATGGAATGCATCAACTGAACACAGTCTGCTTGGGCTATTATGTAAAAAAATATATATAAATAAGCTATTTCCCAACATTTACTAGGCTATATTCTCTCATCAAACCCCGGACAGAAACATTAGCAGCTTTTCAATAGTTTTCTAGATCACAGTTGTAGTCACACATACGTGTGTTTTCATGAACAAACTCTAATCGAAATGTGCTACACGTCTGCCCTCGTGTGGTTAGAATGGGAACGAGGAGCCAACTGGCAATATTTTCCGACACAACAATTTCCTAAACTAAAAACCTAATAAAATATGCCAACCATCACAAGACTGACTGACATGTGTGTTTGTGATTGATTTCCAAACATATCTTATATTACTGATTTCCTACGGCTACATTTCGAATGATCAGATTCACTGACATTATCTCAGCGAAAGGAATAACCAAAACCTACTACCGGTATGGCAAAAGTGGTCATTCCCCTGCCTCAAAAAATACAATATTTAGGTTTATTCAGGATTATATTATGAACTGTTTCGCTTTTAGTTGACTGACTGCCTTTTTTTGTTCATGTCTGCTATAATACACGAGGGACTCACACGCTGCTTGGAATTAAACCATTGATTTAAAAAAATATTTAGGGTTTCCATGTTGGTACAAAAGCTGAACTATAATATAGTATTGTTGTATGACTATAATGTCGTGCGTAATGCTGCCACATCAGAAGCTTGCGCGTGATTTGACGTATATTGCATTACATTTAATGCAACATCTCAATTGGTTAGTATAGGAGACAGGTATATCAACTTCAAACACGAAACTGTATCGCTGGATCTGATTGCTTTTCATACAAGAAAAATCACTGCTTCGCAGCCATATTGGAATCTGCTGCAGTGCAGATATTATTCAGGCGTCGGTTGTCAAAGAGAACAGCCAAAAGGCGCCTCTACATATTCAAAGGTGAGAGGTGACGACCTTGACATTATACTAGAAGTTCAAAGCCATCAAATAACGTTTGTATATGAAATGAACAATATTTGATCGTTAGTAGGCTACTGACAACATTACAAATAAAAACACCACTGTTTTTTAAGCTGCTAAATCAAACATAGGCATTTTACGCACGGGAGTCATTCCCTTTTAATAATGGAATGCCATTTCAAGTTAAATATAAACAAATATATACTAAACATATATACACATTTGGTCATAGTCTATGCATTTAGATTTTCTACAGATATAACTCAATAGTTTTACAAGTAAGAAAGGACTGCATCTGTCTCGACTATTTGGGAGTAGGGCCGCATTTGGAGTGGCCAGAGGGTCCAATAGCCTCCGATTTACACATTTACAGCTAGTTTTTATTATGCTGTCTAGACGGTTCAAGGTTTAGTAAACAGCCTTAGTGTAACACAACATAAAGGGATAAAAGGTCTAGTCTAAACTTTGAAGTTGAAGCAAATAAAAGGCGCTTCTGCTTGGATACAAAAGGCTATTTAGAGGATATTCGCTCTATGGTCTATTCACATAACCACCAGCTTCAGTGCCATTAGTACTTTATAAAATATTCAATACCAGATTGCTTTGGTATGAGCATCCCTATAGGAGATGATAAAAACCTTGTTGAATTGTATAAAATGATACATCATTTTATCCCTATGCCAAATGTGGATCCTGACCAAAGCCGAAAGGAGCTCGTGATTGCAATAAATTGAGGTAACGCATAACTACATTTACCATGTGTACTTTATTTGATACCACAATATACATAACATGCGTCTATTAAATGCATACACAATTCTACTATTGTAAATGACTTATTACACTCATTAATTACTGTAATCAAAGTACGCGTTGCTTACTGCAATGTTTGTGAATCCACCAAAGCACATACCGTGTAAACTTAAAACTTAAATATGTACAAAAGTAAGGTATATGCCTACATAGCCTAGATATTACAATTAATTACCGTAATAATATGCAAATGAACATTATGTCGAGGTCTCCTGGATGATTTCGACACTGGATTGAATCTTATTTTAAATAACAGGATTCATGTGTTCATTGAGGTAAGTATTTAAGTGGAAGATACAAAAAGAGTTGCATAGATAGATTCAGCCTGTTTGCAATGTTCAGTTTTGTTGTGCGGTGTTTCAACTGTTGTTTGTACATCGCACAGATGTACCAACAAAAAAAGAGTTGTGAAGCACTTATGGCTCCTCTAAATGCAAAAGATCAATATAAAGGATTTCCAGTGAAATACCGAAACCGGTCCCGGTTTAGCTTTTTCTCTTTCATTCTTCTGTTCTGGAACCAAATCTTCACTTGTCGATCTGTCAGGTTTAACTTCATTGTCAACTGGAGCCGCTTCTCCTTGTTTATGTACACATTGAAGAAGAATTCTCGTTCAAGTTCTCGGATCTGGAATTTTGAGTAGGGGCATCTCTTTTTTCTGGACTTTGACGAACCTAAACGGGACAAACAATTGTTTTACCACACAGATGTAGAACAATGCCGTTCAGATTAAAGTTGGTACAATGCAAGTGTTAGTACAGAACATATAATTAACAAGTTAGCTGAGTAAACAAAATGATCTTCCCGCGCGCAGCCGCTAACACACACAGGCAGATATGCGGGAGCGAGTGCGAGTGAGCGCGCACATACACACGTAGGAACTCACACGGATATTTTATTTGACTCTATGTCTGTCCTACACGGTTCGTTTCGACGTTATAGGTACAATATTTTTATGCAGCTAAAGATAACCCCTTCACATGTATGTGTCATGTATCTCGAACAATAGCATATCCTACCTCCCTGGTTATATCATTGCTTTGTTACTTTGTACATTCACTATCGTAAACAAATAAGACTGATAAACATGGCTGCATGGTAATTTACACAGTGCAAGGGAGTCAGATGACTTCTATTCGGATATGCATCAGAAGTATTGCAGCATGGCTCACCTAAACTGGTTTCCCATCGTAAATATTTTTACAACAGTAAACTCAATCTTATTGGGGTATATAAAACCGTTGTGTGCTTATAAAGGGGCACATAAAATCGGAACGACTACGTTGTGGACTTACTATAACCCATTTAGTGCTTGTACCTACTTGGGCTGTTGTTCTTGTCCCCGGGGCAGTTTGATATAGAATAATCATGTTCGTCTATGTCCTCAGTTGGGTCTGAAGTCTGTTTATTACATGCAGCATCTCCGGGGAGACTGGAGTCTGCCTTCTGTTTTGAGTGTTCGGGCCCAGAGTTGGGCTTTTCAGAGTTAACAGTCTGGAAGAACTGATCAAACCCTTGTGGAAGAACCCCATTTCGGCCGACATTGGTGAATAAATTGCATGGCGAGTTCATACCGCTGTGATGCCCGTACAATGAATCATTTTTTAATATCATTTCCGCCCTGTTCGATGACGGGATTAAGTCTCCGTGCATTATCTCGTCCGTTGAGTAGTAAGAAGCGTAATTGCCCCTGTAATGCCATTTGCTTGGGTGATCCAGTCCATAGTCTCTGAAAGCCACTCCTCGAACAGGTCGGACTTGAGCTATGTTGGAAGAATAAGGACAATTATTTTGACACGAAGTAGTCTTGGGTAAAAACGAGGAGATTGATGAAAAATCAGGCGCCGAAACATAATATGTACAACTTGGTAAATACATATTTGACACACAGTTGTTACGCTCATCGTACTCCGACATATCTCCTCTTCTCTCTTTTGCTATAGCGAAAGGAATTTGTAGCTCGAGTGCGTTAAACTTTGTCCATCTATTGCACCATAGGCGTGTGGAAAGGATCCGCGAGGGAGAAAAAAATCGGAAACGTAGGCTGACGTGCAATTCATCTTGATCGATTCCTGAGTTATTTTTCTCATGTGATCCAGTAAAGGAATTACTATATACCAATATCAGTCATTATTAATAACTAGAGCAACTAATTTGACCGTAAATAACAGTTAGTTCATTGGTTTCCTGGGTTTAGAAACAACTACTTTGTAAATATGTGCTTGCTCTTGTGATATAGACATTAGTAAACAATCCCTGAGAGATTTCATCAATGCAACAGAATTCGAGTTATATAATGGCAAACCCACAACTTTGTCAGTATTTATTTCGTGTACTATATGTGTGCGCTATTAGGGAAGTAGGCAATTTACGTATCATGATAGTTCAATATATATTACACCAGATATTACATGACCAAAAGTATGTGGACACTTGCTCGTCATACGTCTCATTTCAAAATCATGGGCATTAATATGGAGTTGGTCCCCCCTTTGCAGCTACTCTTCTTTAAAGGCTTTCCACTAGATGTTGGAACATTACTGCTGGGACTTGCTTCCATTCAGCCACAAGAGCATTAGTGAGGTCGGGCACTGATGTTGAGTGAAAAGGTGTTTGATGGGGTTGAGGTCAGGGCTCTGTGCAGGCCAGTCAAGTTCTTCCACACCGATCTCGACAAACCATTTCTGTAAGGACCTTGTTTTGTGCACAGGGCATTGTCACGCTATAACAGGAAAGGGCTTTCCCCAACCGCTGCCACACAGTTGGAAGCACAGAATCGTCTAGAATGTCATTGTATACTGTAGCGAACCTCTTAAGGATCTGCCCCTTTTTTCAATTTTCGCCTAAAATGATGTACCCAAATCTAACTGACTCTAGCTCAGGCCCTGAAGAAAGGATATGCATATTCTTGGTACCAATTGAAGGAAACACTTCTAACTTTGTGGAAATGTGAAAGGAATGTAGGAGAATATAACAGAATAGATCTGGTAACAGATAATACAAAGAAAAAAACAACCGTTCTCTTGTATTTTTTGTACCATCATCTTTGAAATGCAAGACAAAGGCCATAATGTATTATTCCAGCGTAGGTTCAATTTAGATTTTGTCAACTAGATGGCAGCAGTGTATGTGCAACGTTTTAGACTGATCCAATGAATCATTGCATTTCTGTTGAAGCTGTTGCATCAAGACTGCCAAAATGTGCCTAATATGTTTATTAATAACTTTTCATGTTCAAAATTATGCACTCTCCTCAAACAATAACATGGTATTATTTCACTGTATAGCTACTGTAAATTGGACAGTGCAGTTAGATTAACAAGAATGTAAGCTTTCTGCCAATATCACATGTGTCTATGCCCTGGGAAATGTTCTTGTTACTTACAACCTCATGCTAACCGCATTAGCCTACGTTAGCTCAACCAATCCCAATTAATATTTCCCTTCACTGGAACTAAGGGGCCTAACCTGAACCATGAAAAACAGCCCCATACCATTATTCCTCCTCCACCAAACTGTACAGTTGGCACTATGCATTGGGGCATGCAGCGTTCTCCCGGCACCCGCCAAACACAGATTTGTCCATCGGCCTGCCAGATGGTGAAGCATGATTCATCACTCCACGCATTGTGATGTTAGGATTGTGCGAAGGCTATTCGGCCATGGAAACCCATTTCATGAAGCTCCTGACAAACAGGACAGACAAACTTTATGCGCTTCGGCACTTGGCTATCCCATTCTGGGAGCTTGTGTGGCCTACCATTTCGGGGCTGAGCCGTTGTTGCTCCTAAATGTTTCCACTTTAGCACTTACAGTTGACAGAGGCAGCTCTAGCAGGGCAGAAATTTGACAAACCTACTTGTTGGAAAGGTGGCATCCTATGAAATTGCACGTTGAAAGTCACTGAGCTCTTCAGTTAGGCCATTCTACTGTCAATATTTGTCTATGGAGATTGCATGGCTGTGTGCTCAGTTTTATACACTGTCAGCAACGGGTGTGGCTGAAATACCTGAATCCCTTAATTTGAAGGGATGTCCACATACTTTTGTATATATAGTGTACTTGTTACAATGGCAACATTGTAGTTGACATACTCTTAGAGTTCAAGTTAAAGGGCAAAGAATGTTCCCCCATGCACAGTATACTTCGAATCCAGATCTATACACACAAGTTATAAATTAATAATTTGGAGAGATAAGACAAAACAAACGTACCTTTCTTTTGCACCAAACATCCACAAAAATATATATGTATTTTATAATCCACATCTGCTACCAAAAAAAAGAGGAAAAAGGTGAAAGGTAGAAAATAAATAGAAGGAAGAGAACAAAAACAAGAAAGAGAGACAACATGATGACCATTGTTGATTATAGTTCATTAGAGAGGAGGATTATGCCCAGCGTCGTCCGGTTTGGCCTGTGTAGGCCTTCATTGTAAATAAGAATTTGTTCATAACTGACATGCCTAGTTAAATAAAGGTTATATAATGTTTTAAAATAAAGTAATTTTAATAAATCATCCTAAATGTAAATAAAAAAGATCAGCGTCATCAGCATGATTGGTTGAAAGAAGGCTTGGCACTGCCAAGTACAACAGATCTCTGCTGGCTTTGACCATCTGTGGTCTGAGACCATGCGTACCAATAGTTTTATTGCACAGACAAAATGACGGGTTCGAGTTTAAGTGTATATTTTAGCTGGTGGAGGAGAAACCCTTTGGTGGGGGACGATTACTTAGTAACCTATAATAACCTATAGTCTATATATCCTATCCTATACTTTCCACAGTATTTCAGACAATAGGCCTGTACTACTTTTCATTTTCAAGTTACTTCATTTGCACTTTACGGATAGAAATATAGGCCTATTATTAAATAACACAAAATAACATGAAAGGGAAGTAAATAGTATAACATTCACCATAGTGAATTCCTAACACATTACGCCTATAATTGTGGGCCCTTACTGTTTCTTTCCATAGTATTATTGCACTGATTAGGCTATGCCCGTTTGATGCAAAATCTACATAAATGTCTCAGATGAGGCACTTTCATTCCACACGACTATGCGTTGTTTTTTCCTAGAACAGGAACACAATAGGGTTACTAAATTATTTTTTGGCGACACCTTTGGTAACAAGTTAGAGAACGCTTTGTGTGTGTGTGTGTGTGTGTGTGTGTGTGTGTGTGTGTGTGTGTGTGTGTGTGTGTGTTGTGTGTGTGTGTGTGTGTGTGTGTGTGTGTGTGTTCAGACCCTCAAACATAGACCATTGTTTCATATAATTGTATATAACCTCAGTTGGGTCTGAAATGTTTGAGCGTAGCTAATTTGACAAAATAACTAGAACTAAATTAAAATGTTCATCTCAGTTTTCCCGAAATGCGTTGAGCCCGTGTTGTTTTTCTATATAGTGTACCACAATGACATATCCCCAATCTTAACAACACAGTAAATGTAAAAAATATTCCATTATACTATCATTGTTTATATTAAATGAACCTTGCAGTAGAAAATCGTGAAACACACATGGACAACTACAATGTCATTGTACAACGTCATTACGCACAAGACGGTATAGTAGAGGGGAGAAAATATATGTTTTATTGCAACCCATGTACTAAAACAAAAATATCTAGTCCTATACTACCAATAATATCGTGTGCAAAATAATTGCTATTGGCAATGAACACAGATTGACACCGAAAGATGAGTAAACTGCAAAACAGTTGTTGTTGACCAAATGGCCGAGTTGGGCCTTGTTTTCAGGCCTTGTTTTCAGGCCCGTCTAATGGATGCGTCATGAAATAGTCCTTGCAAATACCACACAAAAAAAACAAAAAACCATTTGAATGATGAGAATGCAGTATACTATCTGCTTAAAGTTTGTGTAGGTATTTTTTGTTGTTGTAAGATACTAACTTGACCTTAACTTTGTTTTGGCGCCCCCATATCTGAAGAGCACGAGCATACTTATTCTAGCAGAGTTCTCATAAAAAGACCTTGGGAGAACACACCGTTCCCCTTTGATCCTGTCAGATAATGGGATTGTAAAACTAGAAAATATAATTTCAGAATTATGAGCTAAATAACGGACCATTAAAAAGTTCGAGCTAGAACACTTCGAATAAGCATTTTATTAAGTACGTGTGTGCTTATTTTGGTAATAATTATATATTTTTAAAACAAGTATAGCCTATACATTTTAGTCATTTAGCAGACAGCTCTTCTCCACAGCGATTTACATTAGAAATCATGGTTATGTGCCTTGCTCAAGGGCACATCAACAGACCTGTCGGTTACTGGCACAACGCTCCTAACCGGTCGCCCCAAATACCAATGATTAAAATATATCCTACAAACTACTCCCTCGAAAACCATATAACCATTTCTAAACGTAACAATAAATGACTTAAATGGTTTACTAGCAAACAAAACCATAAAGATCATATAGGCTAAGGAGTAAGAGCTATATTCAGGAAGTAGTAAATTCATGTAGGTCTATTTAGGAATAGCCTATCTGTGGTTGATGTGCCACTTGATCAAATAGCCCTCGCCTCAAATGTCTACACGAATGTATACATGTGCATAATACACACACTAGTCGGCATGGAATTGTATGAATTTATGAAAATGTTTTTTTGCTTTTCTAGATAAGTATATATGTGTATATATATATTTAGCCGATATCACACATGATACTAACATTGAGCCAGTAAACAGCTCAAATTAGGTCTACTCATTAACTGGACCCCCAAGGCAGTTTTACTTTAATATAGAGAGAACGCTATAGCTTACCCAAGAGCTCTCATTCGATTGCAGCGCAAACAGGGGAAGGCTTTACATAGCCTATGATTACGCATACATACAAAAATAAGACAAAAACACATTTACACACAATTATTATAGCCATGCGATAGACATGCAAACACTTACAAAATAAATAATCAAAAAAACTATTTTTCATGGTTCATTAAACCACCGACAAATACGAACTTGAGCTTGGACGAACAATTCCTGTAGGCCCAGTTTGATTTCAGGCAGGACCGACCCGTCCAATCAGATATGTGCAATATCCATTTCTAACCATATAATACATTTTTATTCGTCAATACAATACGACATATGCTACATAATTTATACATGTTGGCTACAGAGATTAAATTATAAATAACATTCATTTTGATACTGCAGAAATACAAAAATAAACTATTGCATAGCTATATTAAAAGTTCTATATAAAAACACAATAAACCCTTTTTTTTCTAAGAGCGTACCTTATCACTGAATTATACGCTCAGAAATGCTAAGTGTGGTCATTGAACAAAATAATTAGATGTATCCAATTAACCTAAATCGCATGCTTTACAAAACACACGTTTAATTGTGTGCCTTTCTGAAAATAAATAGAGTTTGAGGTTTGAGGTTGCGCTTGTCTGAACAGAATCCGCACGAGGTCACTTTCAGGGCCCAAGGCTCTCAGTTCATGGAGAACGCATGCCCGCGCATCACTAGTCTCTTCTTTTTCATTCTGCGGTTCTGAAACCATATTTTGACTTGTTGATCACTCAACTCCAGTCTGTCAGATAGTTCCTTCCGTTTTTGCCTGTTTACGAATTCGTTCATCATGAATTCGTTCTCAAGTTCAGCAAGCTGTGGCTTTGTGTATGGTTTTCTCTTCTTTCTCAGTTTCGCTTGTGAAGAGCACCAGGGTGCGCCTGGAGAATGGAAAAACTGTCCTTAGCAACTTGTTGATCTCTTGGTATAAAACCCAACATGACATGCTGAAGAATCCAAAAGCAGGCATGGTCTGCAATTATCATCGCGTAAACATCAAATATAACTATAATTTGGAGGTGACGTTACTAAATAAAGAAATAAATAGTCTAGACATACAGAGCAGTTTAATTTTAAAATAACACAAATTGTTAGATGCTTACCATCAGAAAAAGCAGGTCTGGCACATGCATTACTTGCAGATGGTTGAATTCGGGCAATTGAATTGGCCGACTGCTTGATGCCGGAGGCAATTGCCTGGTTGGTGTAATTCAGTTCGTGTTGTGCACCGGAATCATGTGACCGTCTGTCCAAGTTCGATAATGCATATTTCGAGCTATCGGAACTGATAACTCCATGTTCACCATAAAATGTCTGCGAGTGTCTAGCATGTTCTTCTGGTTTGTGGTTTACATCCTGAAAGTGGTATTTACTGGACTCGTCAAATGGTCCCTTGTTGTGGTCGTTGGGATGAGTATTTACAGGCACTGAATTGTGTAGAAACCGCGGAGAGTAGCCACTAAAGGCGCGGCTCTGAGGCGGAGATGTGCACGAATTTGGGGAAGTCCACGGGAGCGAGCACACCTCTCGCCTGTTGTAGGAAATCTGATGCAGCTGGGGGAGATGAGCTCCATTGCTCCGCAAGTTGGAAAAATATAACGACTCCGGAATAGGGAAATTCAGAGAACCAACATAGCCAGAATTCAGAAGATTTTGCTCACACATTTCCATGAAGCTCTCTCAAACGCTTCTTACAACCCTTTTAGCGACTGCTAAATAATAAAGGAAAATGAATTGTTGATTTGTTAATGCAGTGTCACGTGATATGCAAAACATGTTGTTCAGTCCCACCATTGGCCTTAATACCGCAAGGAAATACATTCCATAAGGTAATGTGATGTTAAGAGAAAAATACATGTACAGGCCTATATAAAAAAATACAAATACATGTATAGGCCTATATAAAAAAATACAAATGGGAATTATTTATTTTTTTACTAAAAGGTGTTTGTTAGATGGATAAATTGAAATCGAAGAGACGATTTTCAATGCCAAGATATTATTCGTATTAGTATAAGGCGTTGTTGCTAGTTAGCTATAGCCTACGATTTATTGTTATAATTTAAACAAAATATATGTTCAGTGCAAGACAATGTAATTTACACAAAATATGCTCAAGTTAAGAAAGAATGAGGCTAGTTTTACTTAGTTCTATCATATGCCAAGCTACTAAGATTTAGCTAAAATTATAAGGCAGCAGTGTAAAAACAAACATTTCGATAATGAAACCAACATTAAGATGGATGATGGTTTGCTACGAAGACTATTCCTAAAACATAATAACACTGGGTATGGTTGCCACAGAGGCAGAACGAAAGATATTTACCTTGTCAGTTCGGGGATTCGATTTTTACAACCTTTCAGTTACTAGTCCAACGCTCTTACCACTGGGCTACCTGCCGCCCGTTAATGCTATGCTTGATTACTGTTCATACAATTTCAACGCAATAATACTAGCTAATCCTACTGACAAATGTTGAATATTACATAAATCCTAAAATGGAATTCTTCCTCTATTCACAGCTCATGGACATAGCCCTACATATACCTCAAACGACTGAACATAGTTTTCTTATTAGAGAAATTGTGATTCCCTACTACTGTCACTGTTTTAAAAGCCATTTAGAAATTAATAGATTATTGTATTAAGTATATAGAAAAATAATCGTGCAATGGTCAAACCAACAACACGGTAGCCTTGCATAACTTCAAATCAATTGCTTCTCTCAGTAAGACCACAATATGATAACTAATGAATAACCAAATGGGAAGAAAATAGATATTATACGCCTACTGCTGTTCATCCTACCTTTTGTGCCACTTGAAAAATACCAATCCCGTTCAGGCCTATGGCTATGGTTAATTTGTTATTCAAATATACATCAACGTATTTTTTCCTTCACACTTTTAAATAGTACTATCTCTTGACATATATAGTAAAGAAATGTCCTATTTTGATACGTTTCTTTAGCAAACCTAGTAATACATATATTAGTAACTGGATTAGACTACATAAATATATATATATATATATTTAAATCTATTTCACAACATAAATGGCTAGGTTCTGGATTTCTATAATATCGATATTAGAATAGCCTACTCTCAACACTTTTTTCATGCTGACCCCTTGACATATCTCGATTAGTCATTTTACGTTCTCCTTAAGTTTCCCCAGCAAATCTAGACTGGATCCTCGGACGCGAGAAAATGACAATTGTAAACCCTCCGTCTCCGGAAAGAAAGGCGACAGCCTAGCCTCCCATCTTTTACGAGTCTAGTAAATTTAAGAATAGATTAAAACGACATTATTTGAGCCATTGATACACAGGAAACGACGCTCCAAAATATGTTATATGGATATTACAATATGTTATATGGATATGACAAAATATTACAAAAGCCAACGTTTTGCTTACTGAAAGCGTGTAATATCGGTATAGTTCAACGGTATATCGGTATAGTTCAACGTCAAAGTCCAGAGAGCTTAGATTAATCAAAAACAGGTCGAAGTAGACTGGCTACATGTTCAGTGTGGTTTCTTTCTACAGTCGACTGTTCGCTTGTCAGAACAAATAAATTGCCTCTGGTCGCCTTTCTAGAAAATATCATGCATACAACTTTTGATGTGGGTTGATCACTAGTAAGATAATTGCCAACACCCTGACGATTTAAATCCAGGTGTGTGTTTCATATGAACTCGTGTTGTTTTCTGTGCCTGGGTGGGTGTTGTAATGAAACAGGCACATCTCGAAGCCTCAACCTTCTGACCCGAAGTCCAGCGCGCTATCGACTATGCCCCAAAAGCATGCTCGAGTGGCAGAGTCGATATCCGCACTTATAAACCCAGGGTCTTTACAGTATATTTATTTTGCGCTGACATAGCAGGTTTTTACATTTTCATATAAAACGTCACCAAACCGATTATGATTTTTCTTAATAAAAAATATAACGATTTTCCATCATCTCTGATAATTTTATTGGCAATATAAATGTATTTCAATTGTGTTTTTCGAAAAGAAAGTGCCCTCTTGTGGAGCAATTGCGTGCTGAATCCAGTAGATGGCGAAAATAGGCCATGAATAGTTGCCATTTTATTATTAATTCCTGTGATGAGATCATAGTCTGTAAATGTATTATAAGGTCAGAAAGAAAAAATGTATATAACATTTTTTAAATAAAAAAGACTATGAACATTTTTAGATTGATCGATTAGATTGATTGATCGCAAAACTAAAAACGTGGACCTAAGTGCAAGTAGGCTACAAGTCTCAGCGTAGACCTTCTACATGCCTTCACATCGCAAAAAGTGTGTGTTGTTAGACCATAGTCTAAGATACACAATGAATGTTTAACTAACTTGATACGTCTTAGAAAAATTCGAAATTTTGATTGTGTGAACAATTGTATTTTATTCACCCAATCATACCAAATTCCCTCTTTGCTTTGGCTAAATGTTACATTATGAAAACAAATTCGCGTTGTTGTAAATATGTGGTCACGTATTCAAGCAGACCCATGCCCACCCATAAAAAAATCAAAGAAATGTGTCAATAGACTTTAATAAGGGGCGGTTTCCCGGACACAGAAGCCTAGCCCTGGAATAAAAGGCACTTTTAATGGAGATTGAGTATGATTTGTTGTCTTTTTCTGGGTAAACCTACCCTAAATGTAATGCCCATCGTCTAAATCTAGGTGATATGATATTATTACAATATACTTCAAATGTGGCCCAAGGCCTAAAATTTCACCAATAACAAAAACATCTCAGAGATGTTTATACAATTTAAACATACAAATATATTATTGAATATAAACAATAGACAGTGACTCAAACGATCAATTAGCAGGTATTACAACACATTCATATAAATATTTACCAAAATAACTCATAACTGAGACAATAATGATAATGGACACGACGATTTTGAAACCATATTGTTGACTTGTCTCTCAGAAAGGTTGGTGGAAGAAGCGATCCGTAGTTTTTTCTCTTTGGTAATAAACTCTCGTAGTTCCTTGAGCTGTAGTTTCGTGAAGGGCACCCGTTATTTCTCCAACGTCTGTATCAAGTGCTGACATCTGACTGGTTCATAATGTTTTCCTCTACACAAGTATGGAACAAGAAGAGCGTACATGTTTCGAGAAGAGGAAAATCATTTTGACATGATATTACCACAAACGTAAATGGCAGTTAGTAGTGTGGTCTTGGGTGTTTTCAGGCTAAAATACTGTGTTTATTCATTCTTCTGGAACCCTCGGGTAGGCTAACTACTTTTAAAAATGAAAGTACTAAAGCCATTGTAAGTGGGTGAAATAATAGTTCAAAATAGGTCAAAGAAGATATAACCAACCTGTGAGAGATTACTTGCGAGCCCTTGGTCTATTCTCTGGTATAATAGAGTGGACTGCACCATGAGCCCAGATCCATTGATGATAGTCCTCGATAGGTAAATCCCGCTCGTGCCTCGGATCTCCAAGACCAGCCCTGGTTACAACAGATACATCATGATATCCAGTGATTCTTGGGTAGCCTTGGGAAAACATCACCAACATCTTTCAGTCTGGACTGCATTTTTACTGCAGTGTAGGAACTTTTTTTTTAAACACAAAAAAAACAAGGAAGAAATGCATTGGTTTATCTGTGGAGTATCCAGACAGAGGATGGAGACTCCGGGGACGTAGATTTCATTACACCCTGTTGTAATATATTACTGTCAGGGAATTTGCATCCAAAGTAACTACTCCCGAAATGACAGCCAAAAGTGAGTGATGGATTTGCAGTTGCTGTAGACAGAGTTGCATATGGTCGAAGAGATTCTGGGCCAAGAGAGTTCGGTTTGACTTAAATTGTGTATACCCTTACTCCTGAAGCAGACCTGCTTGGGTGAGAGCCACGAGCATATTAATACAAACGACGATTAACAGAGGAGATGTTATCTCCCAAGACCTTCATTTCAGTTTTGAAGAACAGCCACCGCCATTTCTCTCAGTGGAAAACCTCACATAGTCCTCTCAGATCCACAAGGTACTGCATTGCAGCGCGTGAAACCGTTTGGTTTCAAGGATGAAGACAAATAAGCCATTATATATGTTTCGCATGACTAATGTCAAAACACTGACAACTAAATGTGGTTGGTCGGTTGCTTGCACGTGACATGCTATTGTGGTTTTGTGTTTTGGAAAGAATAATAGTAAAAAAAAAAGGAAAATGTGAATTATATAATACTCAGGTTTTCAAATATAAATATATAAAACGTAAAAACTGCAAGACATTTGAATATTAAATAGGCCTATGCTTAGGCATATATAAAATCATAAAGTGACTTCATAACAATGGTTTTGTATTGTCAACAAATGTATCAAAAGCCTATTTTATTCATCAATGGCAGCTTTTATTAAACTGGATATATACAGGTTAACTTAGGCTATAACGTTTTCGTTGCCAACTTCGCCAAGACTTTCTCACGGCTGAACCTATCTGAACTGCAATCAACTACGGAAACAGCCTATTCATTTGTTCGAGTAAAAATAGTTCCTGAACTGAACAAACAAACAAAAAATCAGAACAGAAAAAAAGAAGGTTATTGTCTGAAAATGGGAGAAAAAAAACATGAACACTTGTTAAACATGGGAAGCAGCTAATAGCCCATTTTAAAAATGTTGCTTTTGTCTCTTGGTAGGCCGTCATTGTAAAATAATACTTTTTTCTTAAAAACTTGTTATGGCTGCAGGGGCAGTATTGAGTAGCATGGATGAAAGGTGCCCAGAGGTGCCCATAGTAAACGGCCTACTCCTCAGTGCCAGTTGCTAATATATGCATATTATTATTAGTATTGGATAGAAAACACTATAACGTTTCTAAAACTGTTTTAATGTTGCCTGTGAGTATAACAGAACTCATATGGCAGGCAAAAACCTGAGAAGAAATCCAAACAGGAAGTGGGAAATCTGAGGTTGGTCGATGTTCAACCCAGCCCCTATTGAATACACAGTGGGATATTGGTTATGTTGCACTTCATAAGGTTTCCACTAGATGTCAACGTTCTTTAGAAACTTGTTTGAGGATTCTACTGTGAAGTGGGGGCTCATAAGGGCTGTTTGAGCCAGGTGTCTGGCAGAGTGCCACAGGCTCTGAGGCGCGGTCACGAGAGAGTTAGCTCTCGTTCCATTGCTTTTCTACAGATACAGGAATTCTCCGGTTGGAATATTATTGACGTTTTATGTTAAACCATCCTAAAGATTGATTCCATACATCGTTTGACACGTTTCTACAGACAGTAACGGAACTTTTTGACATTTCGTCTGCAACTAGGGAACGCGCTTCATGACTTTGGATTTGTTTACCAAACGTGCTAACAAAAGTAGCTCTTTGGAAATAAATGATAGACATTATCGAACTAAATCAAACATTTAATGTGGAACTGGGATTCCTGGGAGTGCATTCTGATGAAGAACATCAAAGGTAAGTGAATATTTATAATGCTATTTATGACTAATGTTGACGACCCAATATGGCGGATATATTTTTGGCTGCTTTGTTGTCTGAAAGCTGTACTCAGATTATTGCATGGTTTGCTTTTTTTTCCTTTAAAAAAAGAATCTGACACAGCGGTTGCATTAAAGGAGAAGTGTATCTATATTTCCATGTCTAACAATTGTATTTTCATAGACATTCATAATGAGTATTTCTATAAAAATGATGTGGCTCTCTGCAATATCACCGGATGTTTTTGGAACTAGTGAACATAATGCGCGAATGTATACTGAGATTTTTTTTATAGAAATATGCACTTTATCGAACAAAACATATATGTATTGTGTAACATGAAGTCCTATGAGTGTCATCTGATGAAGATCATCAAAGGTTAGTGATTCATTTTATCTCTATTTGTGCTTTTTGTGACTCCTCTCTTTGGCTGGAAAAATAGCAGAATTTTTCTGTGACTTGGCTGTGACCTAACATAATCGTTTGTGGTGCTTTCGCTGTAAAGCCTATTTGAAATCGGACACTTTGGTGGGATTCACATCAAGATTACCTTTAAAATGGTTTATTTTGTTTGAATTTGGCGCTCTGCACTTTCACTGGCTGTTGTCATATCGATCCTGTTAACGGGATTGCAGCCCTACAAGTTTTAACTGACTTAGATAAATAAAGGTTAAAATTCAAAGTAGCACGAAATGGAAACACTATCACACTTGAACATCACACTTAAACTTGCTGTCTATACTTAAGGATATAATAGTTGTCAATAGAAAGTTGTGTTCTTCAAAACAAATCAAATAAAGCATAAAACAGGGAGCATACAACACAATGCGTAGCTGCACATCAAATCTGATGAAAGCTACAGTGTATTCAGAAAGTATTTATTAATATTTTACACATTTTGATACATTACAGCCTTAATCTAAAATTAATTCAATTGTGCCCCCCCAATCAAGCTACATACAATACCCCATAATCACGAAGCAAAAACTGGTTTTCAGAAATGTTTGCAAATGTATAAAATAAAAAAAATGGAAAAAAAATCACATTTACATAAGTATTCAGACCCTTTACTCTGTACTTTGTTGAAGCACCTTTGGCAACGATTACAGCATCGAGTCTTCTTGGGTATTATGCTACAAGCTTAGCACACCTATATTTGGGAAGTGTCTCCCATTCTTCTCTGCAGATCCTCTCAAGCTCTGTCAGGTTGGATGGGGAGCGTTGCTGCACAGCTATTTTCAGGTCTCTCCAGAGATGCTTGATCGGATTCAAATCCGGGCTCTGGCCACTCTAGGACATTCGGGGACATGTCCCGAAGCCACTCCTGCGTTGTCTTGGCTGTGTGCTTAGGGTCATTGTCCTGTTGGAAGGTGAACCTTCTCATCAGTCTGAGGTCCTGAGCGCTCAGAAGCAGGTTTTTCATAGAGGATCTCTCTGTACTTTGCTCCGTTCATATTTCCCTTGATCCTGACTAGTCTCCCAGTCCCTGCCACTGAAGAACATCCCCACAGCATGATGCCACCACCACCATGCTTCACCATAGGGATGGGGCCAGGTTTCCTCCAGACGTGACACTTGGCATTCAGGCCAAAGAGTTCAATTTTAGTTTCATCAGACCAGAGAATCTTGTTTCTCATGGTCTGAGAGTCTTTAGGTGCCTTTTGGCAAACTCCAAGTAGCCTGTCATGTGCCTTTTATTGAGGAGTGGTTTCCGTCTGGACACTCCACCATAAAGGCCTGATTGGTGGAGTGCTGAAGAGATGTTTGTCCTTCTGGAATGTTCTCCCATCTCCACAGAGGAACTCTAGAGATGAGTCACCGCCCTGACCAAGGCCATTCTCCCCTCATTGCTCCTTTTGGCCGGGCAGCCAGCTCTAGGAAGAGTCTTGTTTCTTGGGGACCTTCAATCCTGCAGACATTTTTTGGTACCCTTTTCCGAATCTGTGCCTCTACAGAATCCTGTCTCAGCACTCCACGGACAATTCCTTCGACCTCATGGCTTGGTTTTTGCTCTGACATGCGCTGTCAACTGTGGGACCTTATATCGACAGGTGCGTGCCGTCTCCAAATCATGTTCAATCAACTGAATTTGGACTCCAATCAAGTTTAATTTTTTTCTCCAATCAAAACTTTTTTTTTCTATTGTGTTATTGACTGTATGCTTGTTTATTCCATGTGTAACACTGTGTTGTTGTTTGTGTCGCACTGCTTTGCTTTATCTTGGCCAGGTCGCAGTTGTAAATGAGAACTTGTTCTCAACTAGCTTACCTGGTTACATAAAGGTGAAATAAAAATAAATAAAATAAAAAGTTGTAGAAATATCTCAAGGATGATCAATGGAAACCGAATGCACCCAAGTCTCATAGCAAAGGGTCTGAATATTTATGTAAATAATGTTTTTTTTTTTTTTTTTAAATACATTTTAAAACATTTCTAACAACCTGTTTTTGCTTTTTCGTTATGGGGTACTGTGATGTCATTATGGGGTATTGTGATGTCATTATGGGTTATTGTGTGTAGATTGCTTAGGATTTTAATTTATGTCATCTATTTTAGAATAAGGCTGTAACATAACAAAATGTGGAAAAAGTCAAGGGGTCTGAATACTTTCCGAAGGCACTGTATATTTCCTTTATAGTTCCTGTATTTCTAACGGCCATAACAGTGGCACACACAGACTAGACGTTCTAATACGTTCATAACTAGTTGAATTCCTAAGGTCGAATCAGTCGGTGTACAGTGAGTGTAACCTTTCGCTGTGAGTACAGTTTGAGGCATAATACTTGCATTTGAAGATTCTGTTGATGCTAATGAATAGAGTATACCTTCTAGCACAAATCTATGGTCTTAAAGGGTGGCAGCCTGCAATGGTAGAAGGTTATCACTAGATGGCTCTATCAGTTTACATTGAGAATGGATTCATCAATTGTGGAGACTGCAGTAGCTGAATATCCATCACAGTCCAAAGCAAGTTCTACACCTGTGGGTTTAAATTACTTCCTAACGATGCACAATTTGAGAAGTCGAAAAACAAAACCAGACAATTGATTTGTGCTCTACAACCTGCTGTTTTGTCTTTGACTTCTACTCAAACGAGTGTCTTAAAAGGTTGTTGAGAGACTGCACACTGTTGTAAAACAGTGTCCACCTTTAGCCCACTAACGTCAAAGACCTCATCAGTGAGTCACAAGTGCAACAATTAAACTTGATGAAGAGCTTTGGGCATAGGTTCTTAATTAAATTGAACTTCTTAGTGATCCCTTCGCACGCCAATCCCGTTAACGAGATTGATTTGACAACAGCCAGTGAAATAGCAACGCGCCAAATTCAAAAACAGAAATACTCATAATAATAATTCATAAATCATACAAGTGTTATACATCGGTTTAAAGATTAACTTCTTGTTAATCCAGCCACAGTGTCAGATTTCAAAAAGGCTTTACGGCGAAAGCAAACCATGCTATTATCTGAGGACAGCACCCCATCAAACAAACACGTGAAAATCATAATTCAACCCGCCAGGCGCGACACAAAAGTCCAAAATAACGATATAATAAATGCCTTACCTTTGAAGATCTTCTTCTGTTGGCACTCTAATATGTCCCAGAAACATCACAAATGGTAATTTTGTCCAATAAATTCTGTCGTTATATCCCCAAAAATGTAAATTTATTTGGCGCGTTTGATTCAGAAAATACACCGGTTCCAACTCGAGCAACATGACTACAAAGTATCTAATAAATTACCTGTAAACTTGATCCAAACATTTCAAACAATTTTCCTAATCCAATTTTAGGTATTTTTAAATGTAAATAATCAATCAAATGTAAAAATAAACTGTGTTCAATACCGGACGAAAACAAAGTGGAGCAAGCTTTCAGGTTGCGCGCCCCAACCACAACAGTACACTTGGCCCAGTGTTTCCCAGTTTCCCACTCCACCCAGATAGGAAATGGCGACTTCTTCATGTCTCAAAGGAATAACATCAACCAATTTCTAAAGACTGTTGACATCTAGTGGAAACGATAGGAACTGCAAGCAAGTTCCTTAGAAATCTAGATCCACATAGAAAACCCATTGAAAAGAGAGTGACCTCAAAAAATGTTTTTCCTGGATTGTTTGTCCTTGTGGTTTTGCCTGCCAAATAAGTTCTGTTATATTCACAGATATAATTGTAAAAGTTTTAGAAACGTTCAGGTGTTTTCCATCCAAATCTACCAACTATATGCATATCCTAGCTTCTGGGCCTGAGTAGCAGGTAGTTTACTTTGGGCACACTTTTCATCCGGACGTGAAAATATTGCTCCCTTAAGAAGTTTTTAACTAAATGATTCTAAAATGAAATAGAAATAAAATAACACTGAACTATTCCAATGATAGAACCTAAGTATCATGGCTAATTTAAACCATCTACAATTAATCATACACAGAGTATGCCTATTTATTTACGTATAAATATGAATTCAAACACTACATAATACGAATCAACCAATAATGATACTATTTGTTTCATGTATTTCATAAATACATACTTTTTATATTTAAGTTGTTGGCTCTTTTCGGGAATAGCCTACAAAAGCTGACTAGTTTTACTGACAAACGACAGCTATAGTAACCTATATCACGTGACATAATTGTCTATTCATGCATCATAAGGGGAAAACATATGGATAGACCTACATGTTTTGTTTACTGACAAAATCCTATATATCAGATGACATTATAGTCTATACATGCATCACAAGGAGCCAATTTCCCAAATAATTAACATTTTTGTGCTAATATCCCATTGTGACATCATAATTTCCCTAGGCAAGTCAGTTAAGAACAAATTCTTATTTTCAATGACGGCCTAGGAACAGTGGGTTAACTGCCTGTTCAGGGGCAGAACGACAGATTTGTACTTTGTCAGCTCGGGGGTTTGAACTTGCAACCTTCTGGTTACTAGTCCAACTCTCTAACCACTAGGCTACCCTATGCCCCAACCCACTTGGTTACTGTTGCAATCTTGGACAACAATTTCCCAATGCTTCCCAATTCTCCATTCAACCACTGGCAAATTTTTATTTAACCTTTATTTAACTAGGCAAGTCAGTTAAGAACAAGTTCTTATTACAATGAAGGCCTACCAAAAGGCAAAAGGCCTCCTGCGGGGATGGGGGCTGGGATTAAAAATGTAAAATAAAATACAAATATAGGACAAAACACACATCACGACAAGAGAGACACCACAACACTACAGAAAGAGAGACCTAAGACAACAACATAGTATGGCAGCAACACATGAAAACACAGCATGGGAGCAACACATTTTACATTTACATTTAAGTCATTTAGCAGACGCTCTTATCCAGAGCGACTTACAAATTGGTGCATTCACCTTATGACATCCAGTGGAACAGTAGTGCATCTAAATCTTTAAAGGGGGGGTGAGAGGGATTACTTTATCCTATCCTAGGTATTCCTTAAAGAGGTGGGGTTTCAGGTGTCTCCGGAAGGTGGTGATTGACTCCGCTGTCCTGGCGTCGTGAGGGAGTTTGTTCCACCATTGGGGGGCCAGAGCAGCGAACAGTTTTGACTGGGCTGAGCGGGAACTGTACTTCCTCAGTGGTAGGGAGGCGAGCAGGCCAGGGGTGGATGAACGCAGTGCCCTTGTTTGGGTGTAGGGCCTGATCAGAGCCTGGAGGTACTGAGGTGCCGTTCCCCTCACAGCTCCGTAGGCAAGCACCATGGTCTTGTAGCGGATGCGAGCTTCAACTGGAAGCCAGTGGAGAGAGCGGAGGAGCGGGGTGACGTGAGAGAACTTGGGAAGGTTGAACACCAGACGGGCTGCGGCGTTCTGGATGAGTTGTAGGGGTTTAATGGCACAGGCAGGGAGCCCAGCCAACAGCGAGTTGCAGTAATCCAGACGGGAGATGACGAGTGCCTGGATTAGGACCTGCGCCGCTTCCTGTGTGAGGCAGGGTCGTACTCTGCGGATGTTGTAGAGCATGAACCTACAGGAACGGGCCACCGCCTTGATGTTAGTTGAGAACGACAGGGTGTTGTCCAGGATCACGTCAAGGTTCTTAGCGCTCTGGGAGGAGGACACAATGGAGTTGTCAACCGTGATGGCGAGATCATGGAAAGTCACAACATGGCAGCAGCACAACATGATCGCAGCACAAAACATGATACAAACATTATTGGGCACAGACAAGAGCACAAAGAGCAAGAAGTTAGAGACAACAATACATCACGCGAAGCAGCCACAACTGTCACTAAGAGTGTCCATGATTGAGTCTTTGAATGAAGAGATGGAGATAAAACGGTCCAGTTTGTGTTTTTTTTGCGATTACGATAGAGGAAACCAAGTCTAGATTGAACTTTAGTCTGCAGCTTTGATATGTGCTGAGAGAAGGACAGTGTACCATATAACCATACTTCCAAGTACTTGTATGAGGTGACTACCTCAAGCTCTAAACCATCAGAGGTAGTAATCACACCTGTGGGGAGAGGGGCGTTCTTCTTACCAAACCACATGACCTTTGTTTTTGAGGTGTTCAGAACAATGTTAAGGGCAGAGAAAGATTGTTGGACACTAAGAAAACTTTGTTGTGGAGTGTTTAACACAACATCCGGTGAGGTGCCAGCTGAGTATAAGACTATATCATCTGCATATAAATGGATGAGAGAGCTTCCTACTGCTATGTTGTTGATGTAAATTGAGAAGAGCATGGGACCTAGTATCAAGCATGGCAGTCAAATAGGAATCCTAACTTAATGAAGTGGTGATTAAAGAGTGCAGCCATGTGCTCCTTGTCAGTAACAACCACATCATCAAGGGACATGGGCCGCTGTGAGGAGGAGGGTTTATTCTCCAGGTCTTTAACCATTTTCCAGAACGTCTTGGGGTTAGACCCACAGAGAGAGAACTGCTCCTTAAAAGGCTAGGGGTTCTGCTAGACAACAACCGCTGAAATGGCAGAGAGCGAAATTCAAAAATATTTTTTTGAAATATTTAACTTTCATACATTCACAAGTGCAATACACCAAATTAAAGCTTAATTTCTTGTTAATCTACCCATCGTGTCCGATTTCAAAAAGGCTTTACAGCGAAAGCACACCATACAATTATGTTAGGTCAGTGCCTAGTCACAGAAAAACACAGCCATTTTCCAGCCAAAGAGAGGAGTCACAAAAAGCAGAAATAGAAATAAAATGTATCACTAACCTTTGATGATCTTCATCAGATGGCACTCATAGGACTTCATGTTACACAATTCATGTATGTTTTGTTCGATAAAGTTCATATTTAAATCCAAAAATCTCAGTTTACATTGGCGCGTAATGTTCAGTAATGTTGTGCCTCGAAAACATCCAGCGAATTTGCAGAGAGCCACATCAATTTACAGAAATACTCATCATAAACATTGATAAAAGATACAAGTGTTATGCACAGAATTAAAGATATACTTCTCCTTAACTTCTCTAGGGTAGGGGGCAGCATTCGGAATTTTGGATGAAAAGCATGCCCAAATTAAACGGCCTGCTACTCGGGCCCAGAAGATATGATATGCATATAACTGGTAGATTTGGATTTTAAAAAACAGTAGTGTCTGTGAGTATAACAGAACTGATTGAGCAGGCGAAAACCTGAGAAAAATCCATTCAGGAAGTAGTATATTTTGGGGTTTTGTAGTTTTCTATTCAATTCCATTACAGTATCCATTGACTTAGGACTCAAATTGCAGTTCCTATGCCTTCCACTAGATGTCAACAGTCTTTAGACATTGTTTCAGGCTTGTATTCTGATAAATGAGGGAGTAAGACCAGTCTGAATGAGTAGACCCTGACGTGTCACAGAGCTTTTTCATGCGCAATCCCGAGAGAGTGCCTTTCTTGTTTACCTTTTATATTGACAATGTAATTGTCCGGTTGAAATATTATAGATCATTTAGGCTAAAAAATAACCTGAGGATGGAATATAAACATCATTCGACATGTTTCTATGAACTTTATGGATACACTTTGGATTTTTTGTCTGCCTGTTTTGACTGCGTTTGAGACTGTAGATTACTGAAGAAAACGCGCAAACAAAACTGAGGTTTTTGGATAGAAAGGGACTTAATCGAACAAAAGGAACATTTATTGAGTCAATTAACTTCTTGCGGCGAGCCATCCCGGATCCGGGATCGTGACTACAGCCTCAAGCTCATTACCATAACGCAAAATGCAAAAATATTCTTACAAATATTTAACCTCCACAGATTAACAAGTCTAATAGCTCAAATGAAAGATAAACACCTTGTTCATCTACCCAGCAAGTCAGATTTCTAAAATGTTTTACGGCTAAAACATAGCACATATTTATGTCAAACCACCACCAAAGACACAGCCGATATACAGCCATTTTGTCGAACAATAGATGCAATCACAAACGCAGGATTAAAAGAAAAATAATTCACTAACCTTTTGAAAATCTTCATCAGATGACAGTAATAGGACATGTTACACAGTACATTTATGTTTTTTTCAATAATATGCCATTTATATCCATAAATCTCTGTTTACAATGACGGCCATGTTCAAAAAATGCTACGCAAATGTCCGGAGAAATGATGATAGCTCCGGCAGATAACGTCAGATAACAAGCAATACACATCATAAACTTTGACTAAATATACATGTTCTACATATAGTTAGAAAGATACACTTCTTCTCAATGCAACCGCTGTGTTACATTTATTTTTAACGTTACAGAATTCGTTCACTAGGCTATAATATGAGACGGCGCTCAGAAATTAGCATTATGTCTCATCTATGTTTGGAGTCCACAGAAACCCAAAAATTACCACATAAATATTCCCTTACCTTTGATGTTCTTCGATCAGAAGACGTGGAAGGAGTCATACTTACCAAAAACTGCGTTTGGTTTTCAAGTCTGCGTCTTTGGGTTACCAAACGCGACAAATTCCGGTTGAAATGCAGCCAAAATTCTAGTGGATGCGCATCAAAACTTCAAAATTACATATTATATGTCGACTAAACTGGTCAAACTAAGTGCAGAATCAAGCTTTAGGATGTTATAAACGTGCATAACAATTATCAGCTCGAACAGGCAATGAGTTGAAAAACTACAAACCTCAGATTATCCACTTTCTGGTTGGATTTTTCTCAGGTTTTCGCCTACCATATGAGTTCTGTTATACTCACAGACATCATACAAACAGTTGTTGAAACTTGAGAGTGTTTTCTATCCAAATCTACTAATAATATGCATATATTAGCTTCTGGGCCTGAGTAGCAGGCAGTTTACTCTGGGCACGCTTTTCATCCGAACGTGAAAATACTGCCCCCTATCCCAAACAGGTTAAAGTAACTAACTTAGGCCTTCCGGATAGCCTGAGTGCACTTAGTATGCTTCTGCAGAGCGATTTGCCAAATGGAATTCTTGAGGTGGTGTAACTCTGCAAGATCACACTCAAACCAGAGGCTGAACCTGTGTCTTTTTCTTTATGGTTGCGTATTTGTTAACAATACCACTGAAAATGAATACCACTGAAAATGGATACCACTGAATACCACTCAATACCACTGAAAAAAAGAAGGTCCAAGCGTCTTCGAAAGAGCGGACCAAGCTGATACTATACCAATTTACAGAGGCCAGGTCATAAAGGAAGTCTTGCTCATTAACGTTTTTTAGCAAGTGTCCATGACAAATCAGAACAGGTCGTTTCACTGAGCAGCCGTTACGAACACAGGCTGTAAAACAGTGAACACTAAGGTCATTACAGAAAACACCAGACTGATACCTATCAGGATTATTTGTAAGGATAAACATCAAGGAGAGTAGCCTTTTCTGGGTGTTTTGGAGTCATATCTTGTGGGATTTGTAATAATCTTAGAAAGCTTTAGGGAGTCCCATTGCTTTAGGACTTAGTCAGGCGGATTAAGCATGCCCCAGTTCAGGTCACCTAGCAGGACAAATTCAGACTTAGTGTAAGGGGCCAGGAAAGATCTTATGGCATTTAGGGTACAGGCCGGTGCTGATGGTGGCCGATAATAACACCCAGCAACAGTCAATAAAGAGTTATTTGAAAGTTTAAACCTCTCTCAAAACGTATCCTGATGTCGACAGCAGATGAGAGATGTATTCATAACATTGCTAACTTAGTTAGCTAACATTTTAAGAAGACAAGTTATATTAATTAAGTGGCTTTAGCTAGCGTTAATGAGAGACTTATAGCTAGCTAACCAGATGAGCTAGCAAACAATGTAACAAAAGTATAATTTTGGATTCGAAAAATACTCCATCTTTCTGCATTTCAGAAATCACAGTAGCAAGTACTCCTGGTAGACTGTGAAATTATTTAGCCATTTAAATGTGAAAAAAAGAAAAAGGAAACTCTATTTATGACATAGCCCTCACTGGCTATCATGTGACCTGAGCTTGTCCTAGGTGTTGGACTCAAGGACAGTTGCTGCTATCCATTGGAGCGCTGCAATTGGATTCCCAGAATTCTGGGGAGGGGTTTCGTGAAGGGTCAACCCACGCTTTCTCATATTAGAATTCACCCATTGTTCATTGTTTAGCCCACAAAACAGAATTCTAATTCCAAAGGCTGAGCTAGTCCACTTAATCTTTCTCAAGACATCCCCAAAGAAATCCCTAATGTTTATGGGTTTTTTTGACGAATGCAGTAATTCCCATTCCACTTTGTAAAAACACTAGGAAAATCAGCTCCAAGTGATTTTAATTTTCCAAACTATTCCCACGCATGATAGAGATGGTGCTGGAGGAGATGGCTGCCGTTTTACGGGCTCCTTACCTATTGTGTGTATTTTTTCACTGTATTTGTAACTTACTTTGTACATAATGTTTCTGCCACTGTCTCTTACGACCGAAAAGAGCTTCTGGTGCTGGCACTAAGACGACACTCAACGAGCTGTATAAGGCCATAAGCAAACAAGAAAATGCTCATCCAAATGCGTTGCCGATGACTTTAATGCAGGGAAACTTATATCCGTTTAACTTCATTTCTATCAGCATGTTAAATATGCAACCAGAGGGGAAAAAACCTCTAGACCATCTTTACTCCACACAGAGACACGTACAAAACTCTAGACCATCTTTACTCCACACACAGAGACACGTACAAACCTCTAGACCATCTTTACTCCACACACAGAGACACGTACAAACCTCTAGACCATCTTTACTCCACACAGCGACACGTACAAAACTCTAGACCATCTTTACTCCACACACAGAGACACGTACACACCTCTAGACCATCTTTACTCCACACAGAGAGACACATACAAACCTCTAGACCATCTTTACTCCACACAGAGACACATACAAACCTCTAGACCATCTTTACTCCACACAGAGACACATACAAAACTCTAGACCATCTTTACTCCACACACAGAGACACGTACAAACCTCTAGACCATCTTTACTCCACACACAGAGACACATACAAACCTCTAGACCATCTTTACTCCACAGAGAGACACATACAAACCTCTAGACCATCTTTACTCCACACAGAGACACATACAAAACTCTAGACCATCTTTACTCCACACACAGAGACACGTACAAACCTCTAGACCATCTTTACTCCACACAGAGAGACACGTACAAACCTCTAGACCATCTTTACTCCACACACAGAGACACGTACAAACCTCTAGACCATCTTTACTCCACACACAGAGACACATACAAACCTCTAGACCATCTTTACTCCACACAGAGACACATACAAAACTCTAGACCATCTTTACTCCACACAGAGAGACACATACAAACCTCTAGACCATCTTTACTCCACACACAGAGACACATACAAACCTCTAGACCATCTTTACTCCACACACAGAGACACGTACAAACCTCTAGACCATCTTTACTCCACACAGAGACACGTAAAAACCTCTAGACCATCTTTACTCCACACAGAGACACATACAAACCTCTAGACCATCTTTACTCCACACACAGAGACACGTACAAACCTCTAGACCATCTTTACTCCACACACAGAGACACATACAAACCTCTAGACCATCTTTACTCCACACACAGAGACACGTACAAACCTCTAGACCATCTTTACTCCACACAGAGACACGTACAAACCTCTAGACCATCTTTACTCCACACAGAGACACACATACAAACCTCTAGACCATCTTTACTCCACACAGAGACACGTACAAACCTCTAGACCATCTTTACTCCACACAGAGAGACACGTACAAACCTCTAGACCATCTTTACTCCACACAGAGAGACACATACAAACCTCTAGACCATCTTTACTCCACACAGAGACACGTAAAAACCTCTAGACCATCTTTACTCCACACACAGAGACACGTACAAACCTCTAGACCATCTTTACTCCACACAGAGACACGTACAAACCTCTAGACCATCTTTACTCCACACAGAGACACGTACAAACCTCTAGACCATCTTTACTCCACACACAGAGACACGTACAAACCTCTAGACCATCTTTACTCCACACAGAGACACGTACAAAACTCTAGACCATCTTTACTCCACACAGAGACACGTACAAACCTCTAGACCATCTTTACTCCACACAGAGACACATACAAACCTCTAGACCATCTTTACTCCACACAGAGACACATACAAACCTCTAGACCATCTTTACTCCACACAGAGAGACACATACAAACCTCTAGACCATCTTTACTCCACACAGAGACACATACAAAACTCTAGACCATCTTTACTCCACAGAGAGACACATACAAACCTCTAGACCATCTTTACTCCACACACAGAGACACATACAAACCTCTAGACCATCTTTACTCCACACAGAGAGACACGTACAAACCTCTAGACCATCTTTACTCCACACAGAGACACATACAAACCTCTAGACCATCTTTACTCCACAGACACATACAAACCTCTAGACCATCTTTACTCCACACACAGAGACACATACAAACCTCTAGACCATCTTTACTCCACACAGAGAGACACATACAAACCTCTAGACCATCTTTACTCCAAACAGAGACACGTACAAAACTCTAGACCATCTTTACTCCACACACAGAGACACGTACAAACCTCTAGACCATCTTTACTCCACACAGAGACACGTACAAAACTCTAGACCATCTTTACTCCACACACAGAGACACGTACAAACCTCTAGACCATCTTTACTCCACACAGAGAGACACATACAAACCTCTAGACCATCTTTACTCCACACAGAGACACATACAAACCTCTAGACCATCTTTACTCCACACACAGAGACACATACAAACCTCTAGACCATCTTTACTCCACACACAGAGACACATACAAACCTCTAGACCATCTTTACTCCACACAGAGAGACACATACAAACCTCTAGACCATCTTTACTCCACACACAGAGACACATACAAACCTCTAGACCATCTTTACTCCACACAGAGACACATACAAACCTCTAGACCATCTTTACTCCACACACAGAGACACGTACAAACCTCTAGACCATCTTTACTCCACACAGAGACACGTACAAACCTCTAGACCATCTTTACTCCACACACAGAGACACGTACAAACCTCTAGACCATCTTTACTCCACACAGAGAGACACGTACAAACCTCTAGACCATCTTTACTCCACACAGAGACACATACAAACCTCTAGACCATCTTTACTCCACACACAGAGACACGTACAAACCTCTAGACCATCTTTACTCCACACAGAGACACATACAAAACTCTAGACCATCTTTACTCCACACAGAGACACATACAAACCTCTAGACCATCTTTACTCCACACAGAGACACATACAAACCTCTAGACCATCTTTACTCCACACACAGAGACACGTACAAACCTCTAGACCATCTTTACTCCACACAGAGACACATACAAACCTCTAGACCATCTTTACTCCACACACAGAGACACATACAAACCTCTAGACCATCTTTACTCCACACAGAGACACATACAAACCTCTAGACCATCTTTACTCCACACAGAGAGACACATACAAACCTCTAGACCATCTTTACTCCACACACAGAGACACGTACAAAACTCTAGACCATCTTTACTCCAAACAGAGACACGTACAAAACTCTAGACCATCTTTACTCCACACACAGAGACACGTACAAACCTCTAGACCATCTTTACTCCACACAGAGACACGTACAAAACTCTAGACCATCTTTACTCCACACACAGAGACACGTACAAACCTCTAGACCATCTTTACTCCACACACAGAGACACGTACAAACCTCTAGACCATCTTTACTCCACACAGAGACACGTACAAACCTCTAGACCATCTTTACTCCACACACAGAGACACGTACAAACCTCTAGACCATCTTTACTCCACACAGAGAGACACATACAAACCTCTAGACCATCTTTACTCCACACAGAGAGACACATACAAACCTCTAGACCATCTTTACTCCACACACAGAGACACATACAAACCTCTAGACCATCTTTACTCCACAGAGAGACACATACAAACCTCTAGACCATCTTTACTCCACACACAGAGACACGTACAAACCTCTAGACCATCTTTACTCCACACAGAGACACATACAAACCTCTAGACCATCTTTACTCCACAGAGAGACACATACAAACCTCTAGACCATCTTTACTCCACACACAGAGACACATACAAACCTCTAGACCATCTTTACTCCACACAGAGAGACACATACAAACCTCTAGACCATCTTTACTCCAAACAGAGACACGTACAAAACTCTAGACCATCTTTACTCCACACACAGAGACACGTACAAACCTCTAGACCATCTTTACTCCACACAGAGACACGTACAAAACTCTAGACCATCTTTACTCCACACACAGAGACACGTACAAACCTCTAGACCATCTTTACTCCACACACAGAGACACGTACAAACCTCTAGACCATCTTTACTCCACACAGAGACACATACAAACCTCTAGACCATCTTTACTCCACAGAGAGACACGTACAAACCTCTAGACCATCTTTACTCCACACACAGAGACACATACAAACCTCTAGACCATCTTTACTCCACACAGAGAGACACATACAAACCTCTAGACCATCTTTACTCCACACACAGAGACACATACAAACCTCTAGACCATCTTTACTCCACACAGAGACACATACAAACCTCTAGACCATCTTTACTCCACACACAGAGACACGTACAAACCTCTAGACCATCTTTACTCCACAGAGAGACACTTACAAACCTCTAGACCATCTTTACTCCACACACAGAGACACGTACAAACCTCTAGACCATCTTTACTCCACACAGAGAGACACGTACAAACCTCTAGACCATCTTTACTCCACACAGAGACACATACAAACCTCTAGACCATCTTTACTCCACACACAGAGACACGTACAAACCTCTAGACCATCTTTACTCCACACAGAGACACATACAAACCTCTAGACCATCTTTACTCCACACAGAGAGACACATACAAACCTCTAGACCATCTTTACTCCACACACAGAGACACATACAAACCTCTAGACCATCTTTACTCCACACACAGAGACACATACAAACCTCTAGACCATCTTTACTCCACACAGAGACACATACAAACCTCTAGACCATCTTTACTCCACACAGAGACACATACAAACCTCTAGACCATCTTTACTCCACACACAGAGACACATACAAACCTCTAGACCATCTTTACTCCACACACAGAGACACATACAAACCTCTAGACCATCTTTACTCCACACACAGAGACACGTACAAAACTCTAGACCATCTTTACTCCAAACAGAGACACGTACAAAACTCTAGACCATCTTTACTCCACACACAGAGACACGTACAAACCTCTAGACCATCTTTACTCCACACAGAGACACATACAAACCTCTAGACCATCTTTACTCCACACAGAGAGACACGTACAAACCTCTAGACCATCTTTACTCCACACAGAGAGACACATACAAACCTCTAGACCATCTTTACTCCACACAGAGAGACACATACAAACCTCTAGACCATCTTTACTCCACACACAGAGACACATACAAACCTCTAGACCATCTTTACTCCACAGAGAGACACATACAAACCTCTAGACCATCTTTACTCCACACACAGAGACACGTACAAACCTCTAGACCATCTTTACTCCACACAGAGAGACACATACAAACCTCTAGACGATCTTTACTCCACACACAGAGACACATACAAAACTCTAGACCATCTTTACTCCACACACAGAGACACGTACAAACCTCTAGACCATCTTTACTCCACACACAGAGACACGTACAAACCTCTAGACCATCTTTACTCCACACAGAGACACATACAAACCTCTAGACCATCTTTACTCCACACACAGAGACACGTACAAACCTCTAGACCATCTTTACTCCACACAGAGAGACACATACAAACCTCTAGACCATCTTTACTCCACACACAGAGACACGTACAAACCTCTAGACCATCTTTACTCCACACACAGAGAAACATACAAACCTCTAGACCATCTTTACTCCACACAGAGACACATACAAAACTCTAGACCATCTTTACTCCACACAGAGAGACACATACAAACCTCTAGACCATCTTTACTCCACACACAGAGACACATACAAACCTCTAGACCATCTTTACTCCACACACAGAGACACGTACAAACCTCTAGACCATCTTTACTCCACACAGATACACATACAAACCTCTAGACCATCTTTACTCCACACAGAGACACGTACAAACCTCTAGACCATCTTTACTCCACACAGAGACACGTACAAACCTCTAGACCATCTTTACTCCACACAGAGACACATACAAACCTCTAGACCATCTTTACTCCACACAGAGACACATACAAACCTCTAGACCATCTTTACTCCACACACAGAGACACGTACAAACCTCTAGACCATCTTTACTCCACACAGAGAGACACATACAAACCTCTAGACCATCTTTACTCCACACACAGAGACACATACAAACCTCTAGACCATCTTTACTCCACACAGAGAGACACATACAAACCTCTAGACCATCTTTACTCCACACACAGACACGTACAAACCTCTAGACCATCTTTACTCCACACAGAGACACGTACAAAACTCTAGACCATCTTTACTCCACACACAGAGACACGTACAAACCTCTAGACCATCTTTACTCCACACAGAGACACATACAAACCTCTAGACCATCTTTACTCCACACACAGAGACACGTACAAACCTCTAGACCATCTTTACTCCACACACAGAGACACATACAAACCTCTAGACCATCTTTACTCCACACAGAGACACATACAAACCTCTAGACCATCTTTACTCCACACAGAGAGACACATACAAACCTCTAGACCATCTTTACTCCACACAGAGAGACACATACAAACCTCTAGACCATCTTTACTCCACACACAGAGACACATACAAACCTCTAGACCATCTTTACTCCACACACAGAGACACATACAAACCTCTAGACCATCTTTACTCCACACACAGAGACACGTACAAAACTCTAGACCATCTTTACTCCACACAGAGAGACACATACAAACCTCTAGACCATCTTTACTCCACACACAGAGACACGTACAAACCTCTAGACCATCTTTACTCCACACACAGAGACACATACAAACCTCTAGACCATCTTTACTCCACACACAGAGACACGTACAAACCTCTTCTTTACTCCACACAGAGAGACACGTACAAACCTCTAGACCATCTTTACTCCACACACAGAGACACGTACAAACCTCTAGACCATCTTTACTCCACACACAGAGACACGTACAAACCTCTAGACCATCTTTACTCCACACACAGAGACACATACAAACCTCTAGACCATCTTTACTCCACACAGAGACACGTACAAACCTCTAGACCATCTTTACTCCAACACAGAGACACGTACAAACCTCTAGACCATCTTTACTCCAACACAGAGACACGTACAAAACTCTAGACCATCTTTACTCCACACACAGAGACACATACAAACCTCTAGACCATCTTTACTCCACACAGAGACACATACAAACCTCTAGACCATCTTTACTCCACACACAGAGACACGTACAAACCTCTAGACCATCTTTACTCCACACAGAGAGACACATTACAAACCTCTAGACCATCTTTACTCCACACAGAGACACGTACAAACCTCTAGACCATCTTTACTCCACACACAGAGACACGTCTAGACCATCTTTACTCCACACACAGAGAGACACCACAAACCTCTAGACCATCTTTACTCCACACAGAGAGACACATACAAACCTCTAGACCATCTTTACTCACACAGAGACACGTACAAACCTCTAGACCATCTTTACTCCACACACAGAGACACGTACAAACCTCTAGACCATCTTTACTCCACACAGAGAGACACGTACAAACCTCTAGACCATCTTTACTCCACACACAGAGACACATACAAACCTCTAGACCATCTTTACTCCACAGAGACACGTACAAACCTCTAGACCATCTTTACTCCACACACAGAGAGACACGTACAAACCTCTAGACCATCTTTACTCCACACACAGAGACACGTACAAACCTCTAGACCATCTTTACTCCACACAGAGACACAAAACCTCTAGACCATCTTTAACACAGAGACACGTACAAACCTCTAGACCATCTTTACTCCACACACAGAGACACATACAAACCTCTAGACCATCTTTACTCCACACAGAGACACATACAAACCTCTAGACCATCTTTACTCCACACAGAGAGACACATACAAACCTCTAGACCATCTTTACTCCACACACAGAGACACATACAAACCTCTAGACCATCTTTACAAACCTCTAGACCATCTTTACTCCACACAGAGACACATACAAACCTCTAGACCATCTTTACTCCACACAGAGACACACGTACAAACCTCTAGACCATCTTTACTCCACACACAGAGACACGTACAAACCTCTAGACCATCTTTACTCCACACACAGAGACACACGTACAAACCTCTAGACCATCTTTACTCCACACACAGAGACACATACAAACCTCTAGACCATCTTTACTCCACACAGAGAGACACATACAAACCTCTAGACCATCTTTACTCCACACACAGAGACACGTCCACAAACCTCTAGACCATCTTTACTCCACACAGAGACACGACAAACCTCTAGACCATCTTTACTCCACACACAGACACACGTACAAACCTCTAGACCATCTTTACTCCACACACAGAGACACGTACAAACCTCTAGACCATCTTTACTCCACACAGAGACACATACAAACCTCTAGACCATCTTTACTCCACACACAGAGACACGTAACCATCTTTACTCTAGACCATCTCTTTACTCCACACACAGAGACACATACAAACCTCTAGACCATCTTTACTCCACACAGAGAGACACATACAAACCTCTAGACCATCTTTACTCCACACAGAGACACACGTACAAACCTCTAGACCATCTTTACTCCACACACAGAGACACGTACAAACCTCTAGACCATCTTTACTCCACACAGAGAGACACATACAAACCTCTAGACCATCTTTACTCCACACACAGAGACACATACAAACCTCTAGACCATCTTTACTCACACACACAGAGACACGTACAAACCTCTAGACCATCTTTACTCACACAGAGACACGTACAAACCTCTAGACCATCTTTACTCCACACACAGAGACACGTACAAACCTCTAGACCATCTTTACTCCACACAGAGACACGTACAAACCTCTAGACCATCTTTACTCCACAAACACTACAAACCTCTAGACCATCTTTACTCCACACACAGACACGTACAAACCTCTAGACCATCTTTACTCCACACACAGAGACACATACAAACCTCTAGACCATCTTTACTCCACACACAGAGACACGTACAAACCTCTAAACACAGAGACACTACAAAACTCTAGACCATCTTTACTCCACACAGAGAGACACGTACAAACCTCTAGACCATCTTTACTCCACACACAGAGACACGTACAAACCTCTAGACCATCTTTACTCCACACACAGAGACACGTACAAACCTCTAGACCATCTTTACTCCACACAGAGAGACACATACAAACCTCTAGACCATCTTTACTCCACACAGAGACACATACAAACCTCTAGACCATCTTTACTCCACACAGAGAGACACATACAAACCTCTAGACCATCTTTACTCCACACACAGAGACACATACAAACCTCTAGACCATCTTTACTCCACACAGAGAGACACGTACAAACCTCTAGACCATCTTTACTCCACACACAGAGACACGTACAAACCTCTAGACCATCTTTACTCCACAACAGAGACACGTCAAACCTCTAGACCATCTTTACTCCACACACAGAGACACATACAAACCTCTAGACCATCTTTACTCCACACAGAGACACGTACAAACCTCTAGACCATCTTTACTCCACACACAGAGACACAGAGACACATACAAACCTCTAGACCATCTTTACTCCACACACAGAGACACATACAAACCTCTAGACCATCTTTACTCCACACAGAGACACACCTCTACCATCTTTACTCCAAACACAGGGACACGTACAAACCTCTAGACCATCTTTACTCCACACAGAGAGACACATACAAACCTCTAGACCATCTTTACTCCACACAGAGAGACACATACAAACCTCTAGACCATCTTTACTCCACACAGAGAGACACATACAAACCTCTAGACCATCTTTACTCCACACACAGAGACACGTACAAACCTCTAGACCATCTTTACTCCACACAGAGACACGTACAAACCTCTAGACCATCTTTACTCCACACACAGAGACACGTACAAACCTCTAGACCATCTTTACTCCACACAGAGACACGTACAAACCTCTAGACCATCTTTACTCCACACAGAGACACATACAAACCTCTAGACCATCTTTACTCCACACAGAGAGACACGTACAAACCTCTAGACCATCTTTACTCCACACACAGAGACACGTACAAACCTCTAGACCATCTTTACTCCACACACAGAGACACGTACAAACCTCTAGACCATCTTTACTCCACACAGAGAGACACGTACAAACCTCTAGACCATCTTTACTCCACACACAGACACATACAAACCTCTAGACCATCTTTACTCCACACAGAGAGACACGTACAAACCTCTAGACCATCTTTACTCCACACAGAGAGACACATACAAACCTCTAGACCATCTTTACTCCACACAGAGAGACACATACAAACCTCTAGACCATCTTTACTCCACACACAGAGAGACACATACAAACCTCTAGACCATCTTTACTCCACACAGAGACACGTACAAACCTCTAGACCATCTTTACTCCACACACAGAGACACATACAAACCTCTAGACCATCTTTACTCCACACAGAGACACGTACAAACCTCTAGACCATCTTTACTCCACACACAGAGACACGTACAAACCTCTAGACCATCTTTACTCCACACACAGAGACACGTACAAACCTCTAGACCATCTTTACTCCACACACAGACACGTACAAACCTCTAGACCATCTTTACTCCACACAGAGACACATACAAACCTCTAGACCATCTTTACTCCACACACAGAGACACGTAGACCATCTTTACTCCACACAGAGACACGTACAAACCTCTAGACCATCTTTACTCCACACACAGAGACACATACAAACCTCTAGACCATCTTTACTCTTTACAAACCTCTAGACCATCTTTACTCCACACAGAGACACATACAAACCTCTAGACCATCTTTACTCCACACACAGAGACACATACAAACCTCTAGACCATCTTTACTCCACACAGAGACACATACAAACCTCTAGACCATCTTTACTCCACACAGAGACACGTACAAACCTCTAGACCATCTTTACTCCACACACAGAGACACGTACAAACCTCTAGACCATCTTTACTCCACAGAGAGACACGTACAAACCTCTAGACCATCTTTACTCCACACACAGAGACACATACAAACCTCTAGACCATCTTTACTCCACACAGAGAGACACGTACAAACCTCTAGACCATCTTTACTCCACACACAGAGACACGTACAAACCTCTAGACCATCTTTACTCCACACAGAGAGACACGTACAAACCTCTAGACCATCTTTACTCCACACACAGAGACACGTACAAACCTCTAGACCATCTTTACTCCACACACAGAGACACGTACAAACCTCTAGACCATCTTTACTCCACACAGAGAGACACGTACAAACCTCTAGACCATCTTTACTCCACACAGAGAGACACATACAAACCTCTAGACCATCTTTACTCCACACACAGAGACACGTACAAACCTCTAGACCATCTTTACTCCACACAGAGACACGTACAAACCTCTAGACCATCTTTACTCCACACAGAGAGACACATACAAACCTCTAGACCATCTTTACTCCACACAGAGACACATACAAACCTCTAGACCATCTTTACTCCACACACAGAGACACGTACAAACCTCTAGACCATCTTTACTCCACACACAGAGACACGTACAAACCTCTAGACCATCTTTACTCCACACACAGAGACACATACAAACCTCTAGACCATCTTTACTCCACACAGAGACACATACAAACCTCTAGACCATCTTTACTCCACACAGAGACCACATACAAACCTCTAGACCATCTTTACTCCACACACAGAGACACGTACAAACCTCTAGACCATCTTTACTCCACACACAGAGACACGTACAAACCTCTAGACCATCTTTACTCCACACACAGAGACACGTACAAACCTCTAGACCATCTTTACTCCACACAGAGAGACACATACAAACCTCTAGACCATCTTTACTCCACACACAGAGACACGTACAAACCTCTAGACCATCTTTACTCCACACAGAGACACGTACAAACCTCTAGACCATCTTTACTCCACACAGAGACACGTACAAACCTCTAGACCATCTTTACTCCACACAGAGAGACACATACAAACCTCTAGACCATCTTTACTCCACACACAGACACATACAAACCTCTAGACCATCTTTACTCCACACACAGAGACACATACAAACCTCTAGACCATCTTTACTCCACACACAGAGACACGTACAAACCTCTAGACCATCTTTACTCCACACACAGAGACACGTACAAACCTCTAGACCATCTTTACTCCACACACAGAGACACGTACAAACCTCTAGACCATCTTTACTCCAAACAGAGAGACATGTACAAACCTCTAGACCATCTTTACTCCACACACAGAGACACGTACAAACCTCTAGACCATCTTTACTCCACACACAGAGACACGTACAAACCTCTAGACCATCTTTACTCCACACAGAGAGACACGTACAAACCTCTAGACCATCTTTACTCCACACACAGAGACACGTACAAACCTCTAGACCATCTTTACTCCACACAGAGAGACACGTACAAACCTCTAGACCATCTTTACTCCACACACAGAGACACGTACAAACCTCTAGACCATCTTTACTCCACACAGAGAGACACGTACAAACCTCTAGACCATCTTTACTCCACACACAGAGACACGTACAAACCTCTAGACCATCTTTACTCCACACAGAGACACATACAAACCTCTAGACCATCTTTACTCCACACAGAGACACATACAAACCTCTAGACCATCTTTACTCCACACACAGAGACACGTACAAACCTCTAGACCATCTTTACTCCACACAGAGAGACACATACAAACCTCTAGACCATCTTTACTCCACACAGAGAGACACATACAAACCTCTAGACCATCTTTACTCCACACACAGAGACACATACAAACCTCTAGACCATCTTTACTCCACACAGAGAGACACGTACAAACCTCTAGACCATCTTTACTCCACACACAGAGACACATACAAACCTCTAGACCATCTTTACTCCACACACAGAGACACGTACAAACCTCTAGACCATCTTTACTCCACACACAGAGACACGTACAAACCTCTAGACCATCTTTACTCCACACACAGAGACACGTACAAACCTCTAGACCATCTTTACTCCACACACAGAGACACGTACAAACCTCTAGACCATCTTTACTCCACACAGAGACACATACAAACCTCTAGACCATCTTTACTCCACACACAGAGACACGTACAAACCTCTAGACCATCTTTACTCCACACACAGAGACACGTACAAACCTCTAGACCATCTTTACTCCACACACAGAGACACGTACAAACCTCTAGACCATCTTTACTCCACACAGAGACACGTACAAACCTCTAGACCATCTTTACTCCACACAGAGACACGTACAAACCTCTAGACCATCTTTACTCCACACAGAGACACGTACAAACCTCTAGACCATCTTTACTCCACACAGAGAGACACGTACAAACCTCTAGACCATCTTTACTCCACACACAGAGACACGTACAAACCTCTAGACCATCTTTACTCCACACAGAGACACGTACAAAACTCTAGACCATCTTTACTCCACACACAGAGACACGTACAAACCTCTAGACCATCTTTACTCCACACAGAGACACATACAAACCTCTAGACCATCTTTACTCCACACAGAGAGACACATACAAACCTCTAGACCATCTTTACTCCACACACAGAGACACATACAAACCTCTAGACCATCTTTACTCCACACACAGAGACACATACAAACCTCTAGACCATCTTTACTCCACACACAGAGACACGTACAAACCTCTAGACCATCTTTACTCCACACAGAGACACGTACAAACCTCTAGACCATCTTTACTCCACACACAGAGACACGTACAAACCTCTAGACCATCTTTACTCCACACAGAGACACACGTACAAACCTCTAGACCATCTTTACTCCACACACAGAGACACGTACAAACCTCTAGACCATCTTTACTCCACACAGAGAGACACGTACAAACCTCTAGACCATCTTTACTCCACACACAGAGACACGTACAAACCTCTAGACCATCTTTACTCCACACACAGAGACACGTACAAAACTCTAGACCATCTTTACTCCACACAGAGACACATACAAACCTCTAGACCATCTTTACTCCACACACAGAGAGACACATACAAACCTCTAGACCATCTTTACTCCACACAGAGAGACACATACAAACCTCTAGACCATCTTTACTCCACACAGAGAGACACATACAAACCTCTAGACCATCTTTACTCCACACAGAGACACACGTACAAACCTCTAGACCATCTTTACTCCACACAGAGACACATACAAACCTCTAGACCATCTTTACTCCACACAGAGAGACACATACAAACCTCTAGACCATCTTTACTCCACACACAGAGACACATACAAACCTCTAGACCATCTTTACTCCACACAGAGAGACACATACAAACCTCTAGACCATCTTTACTCCACACAGAGACACGTACAAACCTCTAGACCATCTTTACTCCACACAGAGACACATACAAACCTCTAGACCATCTTTACTCCACACAGAGAGACACATACAAACCTCTAGACCATCTTTACTCCACACACAGAGACACGTACAAACCTCTAGACCATCTTTACTCCACACAGAGAGACACGTACAAACCTCTAGACCATCTTTACTCCACACACAGAGACACGTACAAACCTCTAGACCATCTTTACTCCACACACAGAGACACGTACAAACCTCTAGACCATCTTTACTCCACACAGAGACACATACAAACCTCTAGACCATCTTTACTCCACACACAGAGACACGTACAAACCTCTAGACCATCTTTACTCCACACAGAGAGACACGTACAAACCTCTAGACCATCTTTACTCCACACAGAGAGACACATACAAACCTCTAGACCATCTTTACTCCACACACAGAGACACATACAAACCTCTAGACCATCTTTACTCCACACACACATACAAACCTCTAGACCATCTTTACTCCACACACAGAGACACGTACAAACCTCTAGACCATCTTTACTCCACACACAGAGACACATACAAACCTCTAGACCATCTTTACTCCACACACAGAGACACGTACAAACCTCTAGACCATCTTTACTCCACACACAGAGACACGTACAAACCTCTAGACCATCTTTACTCCACACACAGAGACACGTACAAACCTCTAGACCATCTTTACTCCACACAGAGAGACACGTACAAACCTCTAGACCATCTTTACTCCACACACAGAGACACGTACAAACCTCTAGACCATCTTTACTCCACACACAGAGACACGTACAAACCTCTAGACCATCTTTACTCCACACACAGAGACACGTACAAACCTCTAGACCATCTTTACTCCACACACAGAGACACGTACAAACCTCTAGACCATCTTTACTCCACACAGAGAGACACGTACAAACCTCTAGACCATCTTTACTCCACACAGAGACACGTACAAACCTCTAGACCATCTTTACTCCACACAGAGAGACACATACAAACCTCTAGACCATCTTTACTCCACACAGAGAGACACGTACAAACCTCTAGACCATCTTTACTCCACACACAGAGACACGTACAAACCTCTAGACCATCTTTACTCCACACACAGAGACACGTACAAACCTCTAGACCATCTTTACTCCACACAGAGAGACACATACAAACCTCTAGACCATCTTTACTCCACACAGAGACACATACAAACCTCTAGACCATCTTTACTCCACACAGAGAGACACATACAAACCTCTAGACCATCTTTACTCCACACACAGAGACACATACAAACCTCTAGACCATCTTTACTCCACACAGAGAGACACGTACAAACCTCTAGACCATCTTTACTCCACACACAGAGACACATACAAACCTCTAGACCATCTTTACTCCACACACAGAGACACGTACAAACCTCTAGACCATCTTTACTCCACACACAGAGACACATACAAACCTCTAGACCATCTATACTCCACACAGAGAGACACGTACAAACCTCTAGACCATCTTTACTCCACACACAGAGACACGTACAAACCTCTAGACCATCTTTACTCCACACACAGAGACACATACAAACCTCTAGACCATCTTTACTCCACACAGAGACACGTACAAACCTCTAGACCATCTTTACTCCACACACAGAGACACATACAAACCTCTAGACCATCTTTACTCCACACAGAGACACGTACAAACCTCTAGACCATCTTTACTCCACACAGAGAGACACATACAAACCTCTAGACCATCTTTACTCCACACAGAGACACACGTACAAACCTCTAGACCATCTTTACTCCACACACAGAGACACGTACAAACCTCTAGACCATCTTTACTCCACACAGAGAGACACGTACAAACCTCTAGACCATCTTTACTCCACACACAGAGACACGTACAAACCTCTAGACCATCTTTACTCCACACACAGAGACACACATACAAACCTCTAGACCATCTTTACTCCACACAGAGACACGTACAAACCTCTAGACCATCTTTACTCCACACAGAGAGACACGTACAAACCTCTAGACCATCTTTACTCCACACAGAGACACGTACAAACCTCTAGACCATCTTTACTCCACACAGAGAGACACATACAAACCTCTAGACCATCTTTACTCCACACAGAGACACGTACAAACCTCTAGACCATCTTTACTCCACACACAGAGACACGTACAAACCTCTAGACCATCTTTACTCCACACACAGAGACACATACAAACCTCTAGACCATCTTTACTCCACACACAGAGACACGTACAAACCTCTAGACCATCTTTACTCCACACAGAGAGACACGTACAAACCTCTAGACCATCTTTACTCCACACAGAGACACGTACAAACCTCTAGACCATCTTTACTCCACACACAGAGACACGTACAAACCTCTAGACCATCTTTACTCCACACACAGACACGTACAAACCTCTAGACCATCTTTACTCCACACAGAGACACATACAAACCTCTAGACCATCTTTACTCCACACAGAGAGACACGTACAAACCTCTAGACCATCTTTACTCCACACACAGAGACACGTACAAACCTCTAGACCATCTTTACTCCACACACAGAGACACGTACAAACCTCTAGACCATCTTTACTCCACACAGAGAGACACGTACAAACCTCTAGACCATCTTTACTCCACACAGAGACACATACAAACCTCTAGACCATCTTTACTCCACACACAGAGACACATACAAACCTCTAGACCATCTTTACTCCACACAGAGAGACACATACAAACCTCTAGACCATCTTTACTCCACACACAGAGACACGTACAAACCTCTAGACCATCTTTACTCCACACACAGAGACACGTACAAACCTCTAGACCATCTTTACTCCACACAGAGAGACACGTACAAACCTCTAGACCATCTTTACTCCACACAGAGACACATACAAACCTCTAGACCATCTTTACTCCACACACAGAGACACGTACAAACCTCTAGACCATCTTTACTCCACACAGAGAGACACGTACAAACCTCTAGACCATCTTTACTCCACACACAGAGACACGTACAAACCTCTAGACCATCTTTACTCCACACACAGAGACACGTACAAACCTCTAGACCATCTTTACTCCACACAGAGAGACACATACAAACCTCTAGACCATCTTTACTCCACACACAGAGACACATACAAACCTCTAGACCATCTTTACTCCACACACAGAGACACGTACAAACCTCTAGACCATCTTTACTCCACACAGAGAGACACGTACAAACCTCTAGACCATCTTTACTCCACACACAGAGACACGTACAAACCTCTAGACCATCTTTACTCCACACACAGAGACACGTACAAACCTCTAGACCATCTTTACTCCACACACAGAGAGACACATACAAACCTCTAGACCATCTTTACTCCACACAGAGAGACACATACAAACCTCTAGACCATCTTTACTCCACACACAGAGACACGTACAAACCTCTAGACCATCTTTACTCCACACACAGAGACACGTACAAACCTCTAGACCATCTTTACTCCACACAGAGAGACACATACAAACCTCTAGACCATCTTTACTCCACACACAGACACATACAAACCTCTAGACCATCTTTACTCCACACACAGAGACACATACAAACCTCTAGACCATCTTTACTCCACACACAGAGACACATACAAACCTCTAGACCATCTTTACTCCACACACAGAGACACGTACAAACCTCTAGACCATCTTTACTCCACACACAGAGACACGTACAAACCTCTAGACCATCTTTACTCCAAACAGAGAGACATGTACAAACCTCTAGACCATCTTTACTCCACACACAGAGAGACACGTACAAACCTCTAGACCATCTTTACTCCACACACAGAGACACGTACAAACCTCTAGACCATCTATACTCCACACAGAGAGACACGTACAAACCTCTAGACCATCTTTACTCCACACACAGAGACACGTACAAACCTCTAGACCATCTTTACTCCACACAGAGAGACACGTACAAACCTCTAGACCATCTTTACTCCAAACAGAGAGACACGTACAAACCTCTAGACCATCTTTACTCCACACACAGAGACACGTACAAACCTCTAGACCATCTTTACTCCACACACAGAGACACGTACAAACCTCTAGACCATCTTTACTCCACACAGAGACACATACAAAACTCTAGACCATCTTTACTCCACACAGAGACACGTACAAACCTCTAGACCATCTTTACTCCACACAGAGAGACACATACAAACCTCTAGACCATCTTTACTCCACACAGAGAGACACATACAAACCTCTAGACCATCTTTACTCCACACACAGAGACACATACAAACCTCTAGACCATCTTTACTCCACACACAGAGACACGTACAAACCTCTAGACCATCTTTACTCCACACACAGAGACACGTACAAACCTCTAGACCATCTTTACTCCACACAGAGAGACACGTACAAACCTCTAGACCATCTTTACTCCACACACAGAGACACGTACAAACCTCTAGACCATCTTTACTCCACACACAGACAAACATCTTTACTCCACACAGAGACACGTACAAACCTCTAGACCATCTTTACTCCACACACAGAGACACATACAAACCTCTAGACCATCTTTACTCCACACACAGAGAGACACGTACAAACCTCTAGACCATCTTTACTCCAACACAGAGACACGTACAAACCTCTAGACCATCTTTACTCCACACACAGAGACACGTACAAACCTCTAGACCATCTTTACTCCACACACAGAGACACGTACAAAACTCTAGACCATCTTTACTCCACACAGAGACACGTACAAACCTCTAGACCATCTTTACTCCACACAGAGACACGTACAAACCTCTAGACCATCTTTACTCCACACACAGAGACACATACAAACCTCTAGACCATCTTTACTCCACACACAGAGAGACACGTACAAACCTCTAGACCATCTTTACTCCACACACAGAGACACATACAAACCTCTAGACCATCTTTACTCCACACACAGAGACACGTACAAACCTCTAGACCATCTTTACTCCACACACAGAGACACATACAAACCTCTAGACCATCTTTACTCCACACACAGAGAGACACATACAAACCTCTAGACCATCTTTACTCCACACACAGAGACACATACAAACCTCTAGACCATCTTTACTCCACACACAGAGACACGTACAAACCTCTAGACCATCTTTACTCCACACAGAGAGACACGTACAAACCTCTAGACCATCTTTACTCCAAACAGAGACACGTACAAACCTCTAGACCATCTTTACTCCACACACAGAGACACGTACAAACCTCTAGACCATCTTTACTCCACACAGATACACGTAAAAACCTCTAGACCATCTTTACTCCACACAGAGACACGTACAAACCTCTAGACCATCTTTACTCCACACACAGAGACACGTACAAAACTCTAGACCATCTTTACTCCACACACAGAGACACGTACAAACCTCTAGACCATCTTTACTCCACACACAGAGACACGTACAAACCTCTAGACCATCTTTACTCCACACACAGAGACACATACAAACCTCTAGACCATCTTTACTCCACACAGAGACACATACAAACCTCTAGACCATCTTTACTCCACACAGAGAGACACATACAAACCTCTAGACCATCTTTACTCCACACACAGAGACACGACAAACCTCTAGACCATCTTTACTCCACACACAGAGACACATACAAACCTCTAGACCATCTTTACTCCACACAGAGAGACACATACAAACCTCTAGACCATCTTTACTCCACACAGAGAGACACATACAAACCTCTAGACCATCTTTACTCCACACACAGAGACACGTACAAACCTCTAGACCATCTTTACTCCACACACAGAGACACGTACAAACCTCTAGACCATCTTTACTCCACACACAGAGACACGTACAAACCTCTAGACCATCTTTACTCCACACAGAGAGACACATACAAACCTCTAGACCATCTTTACTCCACACAGAGACACACGTACAAACCTCTAGACCATCTTTACTCCACACACAGAGACACGTACAAACCTCTAGACCATCTTTACTCCACACACAGAGACACGTACAAACCTCTAGACCATCTTTACTCCACACAGAGAGACACATACAAACCTCTAGACCATCTTTACTCCACACACAGAGACACATACAAACCTCTAGACCATCTTTACTCCACACACAGAGACACATACAAACCTCTAGACCATCTTTACTCCACACACAGAGACACGTACAAACCTCTAGACCATCTTTACTCCACACACAGAGACACGTACAAACCTCTAGACCATCTTTACTCCACACAGAGACACGTACAAACCTCTAGACCATCTTTACTCCACACAGAGAGACACCAAACCTCTAGACCATCTTTACTCCACACAGAGAGACACGTACAAACCTCTAGACCATCTTTACTCCACACACAGAGACACGTACAAACCTCTAGACCATCTTTACTCCACACAGAGACACATACAAACCTCTAGACCATCTTTACTCCACACACAGAGACACGTACAAACCTCTAGACCATCTTTACTCCACACACAGACACACGTACAAACCTCTAGACCATCTTTACTCCACACAGAGAGACACATACAAACCTCTAGACCATCTTTACTCCACACACAGACACATACAAACCTCTAGACCATCTTTACTCCACACACAGAGACACATACAAACCTCTAGACCATCTTTACTCCACACACAGAGACACGTACAAACCTCTAGACCATCTTTACTCCACACACAGAGACACGTACAAACCTCTAGACCATCTTTACTCCACACAGAGAGACACGTACAAACCTCTAGACCATCTTTACTCCAAACAGAGAGACACTACAAACCTCTAGACCATCTTTACTCCACACAGAGAGACACGTACAAACCTCTAGACCATCTTTACTCCACACACAGAGACACGTACAAACCTCTAGACCATCTTTACTCCACACAGAGAGACACGTACAAACCTCTAGACCATCTTTACTCCACACACAGAGACACGTACAAACCTCTAGACCATCTTTACTCCACACAGAGAGACACGTACAAACCTCTAGACCATCTTTACTCCACACACAGAGACACGTACAAACCTCTAGACCATCTTTACTCCACACACAGAGACACGTACAAACCTCTAGACCATCTTTACTCCACACACAGAGACACGTACAAACCTCTAGACCATCTTTACTCCACACAGAGACACATACAAACCTCTAGACCATCTTTACTCCACACACAGAGACACGTACAAACCTCTAGACCATCTTTACTCCACACAGAGAGACACATACAAACCTCTAGACCATCTTTACTCCACACAGAGAGACACATACAAACCTCTAGACCATCTTTACTCCACACACAGAGACACGTACAAACCTCTAGACCATCTTTACTCCACACACAGAGACACGTACAAACCTCTAGACCATCTTTACTCCACACACAGAGACACGTACAAACCTCTAGACCATCTTTACTCCACACACAGAGAGACACATACAAACCTCTAGACCATCTATACTCCACACAGAGAGACACGTACAAACCTCTAGACCATCTTTACTCCACACACAGAGACACGTACAAACCTCTAGACCATCTTTACTCCACACACAGAGACACGTACAAAACTCTAGACCATCTATACTCCACACAGAGAGACACATACAAACCTCTAGACCATCTTTACTCCACACACAGACACATACAAACCTCTAGACCATCTTTACTCCACACACAGAGACACATACAAACCTCTAGACCATCTTTACTCCACACACAGAGACACGTACAAACCTCTAGACCATCTTTACTCCACACACAGAGACACGTACAAACCTCTAGACCATCTTTACTCCACACACAGAGACACGTACAAACCTCTAGACCATCTTTACTCCAAACAGAGAGACACGTACAAACCTCTAGACCATCTTTACTCCACACACAGAGACACGTACAAACCTCTAGACCATCTTTACTCCACACACAGAGACACGTACAAACCTCTAGACCATCTTTACTCCACACAGAGAGACACGTACAAACCTCTAGACCATCTTTACTCCACACACAGAGACACGTACAAACCTCTAGACCATCTTTACTCCACACACAGAGACACATACAAACCTCTAGACCATCTATACTCCACACAGAGAGACACGTACAAACCTCTAGACCATCTTTACTCCACACAGAGACACATACAAACCTCTAGACCATCTTTACTCCACACAGAGACACGTACAAACCTCTAGACCATCTTTACTCCACACAGAGACACATACAAACCTCTAGACCATCTTTACTCCACACACAGAGACACGTACAAACCTCTAGACCATCTTTACTCCACACACAGAGACACGTACAAACCTCTAGACCATCTTTACTCCACACAGAGAGACACATACAAACCTCTAGACCATCTTTACTCCACACACAGAGACACGTACAAACCTCTAGACCATCTTTACTCCACACAGAGAGACACGTACAAACCTCTAGACCATCTTTACTCCACACAGAGAGACACGTACAAACCTCTAGACCATCTTTACTCCACACACAGAGACACGTACAAACCTCTAGACCATCTTTACTCCACACACAGAGACACGTACAAACCTCTAGACCATCTTTACTCCACACAGAGACACGTACAAACCTCTAGACCATCTTTACTCCACACAGAGAGACACGTACAAACCTCTAGACCATCTTTACTCCACACACAGAGACACGTACAAACCTCTAGACCATCTTTACTCCACACAGAGACACGTACAAAACTCTAGACCATCTTTACTCCACACAGAGACACGTACAAACCTCTAGACCATCTTTACTCCACACACAGAGACACACAAACCTCTAGACCATCTTTACTCCACACACAGAGACACATACAAACCTCTAGACCATCTTTACTCCACACAGAGACACATACAAACCTCTAGACCATCTTTACTCCACACAGAGACACGTACAAACCTCTAGACCATCTTTACTCCACACAGAGAGACACGTACAAACCTCTAGACCATCTTTACTCCACACAGAGAGACACGTACAAACCTCTAGACCATCTTTACTCCACACAGAGACACATACAAACCTCTAGACCATCTTTACTCCACACACAGACACATACAAACCTCTAGACCATCTTTACTCCACACACAGAGACACGTACAAACCTCTAGACCATCTTTACTCCACACACAGAGACACGTACAAACCTCTAGACCATCTTTACTCCACACAGAGAGACACGTACAAACCTCTAGACCATCTTTACTCCACACACAGAGACACTTACAAACCTCTAGACCATCTTTACTCCACACAGAGAGACACGTACAAACCTCTAGACCATCTTTACTCCAAACAGAGAGACACGTACAAACCTCTAGACCATCTTTACTCCACACACAGAGACACGTACAAACCTCTAGACCATCTTTACTCCACACACAGAGACACGTACAAACCTCTAGACCATCTTTACTCCACACAGAGACACATACAAAACTCTAGACCATCTTTACTCCACACAGAGACACGTACAAACCTCTAGACCATCTTTACTCCAAACAGAGAGACACGCACAAACCTCTAGACCATCTTTACTCCACACACAGAGACACGTACAAACCTCTAGACCATCTTTACTCCACACAGAGACACATACAAACCTCTAGACCATCTTTACTCCACACACAGAGACACATACAAACCTCTAGACCATCTTTACTCCACACACAGAGACACATACAAACCTCTAGACCATCTTTACTCCACACACAGAGACACGTACAAACCTCTAGACCATCTTTACTCCACACAGAGAGACACATACAAACCTCTAGACCATCTTTACTCCACACAGAGAGACACGTACAAACCTCTAGACCATCTTTACTCCACACACAGAGACACGTACAAACCTCTAGACCATCTTTACTCCACACAGAGAGACACGTACAAACCTCTAGACCATCTTTACTCCACACACAGAGACACGTACAAACCTCTAGACCATCTTTACTCCACACAGAGACACGTACAAACCTCTAGACCATCTTTACTCCACACACAGAGACACATACAAACCTCTAGACCATCTTTACTCCACACAGAGAGACACGTACAAACCTCTAGACCATCTTTACTCCACACACAGAGACACGTACAAACCTCTAGACCATCTTTACTCCACACACAGAGACACGTACAAACCTCTAGACCATCTTTACTCCACACAGAGAGACACATACAAACCTCTAGACCATCTTTACTCCACACACAGAGACACGTACAAACCTCTAGACCATCTTTACTCCACACACAGAGACACATACAAACCTCTAGACCATCTTTACTCCACACAGAGAGACACGTACAAACCTCTAGACCATCTTTACTCCACACAGAGAGACACGTACAAACCTCTGACCATCTTTACTCCACACACAGAGACACATACAAACCTCTAGACCATCTTTACTCCACACAGAGACACGTACAAACCTCTAGACCATCTTTACTCCACACAGAGAGACACGTACAAACCTCTAGACCATCTTTACTCCACACACAGAGACACGTACAAACCTCTAGACCATCTTTACTCCACACAGAGACACATACAAACCTCTAGACCATCTTTACTCCACACAGAGAGACACGTACAAACCTCTAGACCATCTTTACTCCACACACAGAGACACGTACAAACCTCTAGACCATCTTTACTCCACACAGAGACACATACAAACCTCTAGACCATCTTTACTCCACACACAGAGACACATACAAACCTCTAGACCATCTTTACTCCACACAGAGACACATACAAACCTCTAGACCATCTTTACTCCACACACAGAGACACGTACAAACCTCTAGACCATCTTTACTCCACACACAGAGACACGTAAAACCTCTAGACCATCTTTACTCCAACACAGAGACATTACAAACCTCTAGACCATCTTTACTCCACAACAGAGACACATGTCAAACCTCTAGACCATCTTTACTCCACACACAGAGACACGTACAAACCTCTTAATGGAGACCATCTTTACTCCACACATTAGACACGTACAAACCTCTAGACCATCTTTACTCCACACAGAGAGACACTTACAAACCTCTAGACCATCTTTACTCCACACACAGAGACACGTACAAACCTCTAGACCATCTTTACTCCACACAGAGAGACACGTTTCAAACCTCTAGACCATCTTTACTCCACACAGAGAGACACGTACAAACCTCTAGACCAAAAATGACAACCATCTTTACTCCACACACAGAGACACGTACAAACCTCTAGACCATCTTTACTCCACACACAGAGACACATACAAACCTCTAGACCATCTTTACTCCACACAGAGACACGTACAAAACTCTAGACCATCTTTACTCCACACACAGAGACACTTTACAAAACCTCTAGACCATCTTTACTCCACACAGAGAGACACATACAAACCTCTAGACCATCTTTACTCCACACAGAGAGACACAAATACAAACCTCTAGACCATCTTTACTCCACACACAGACACATACAAACCTCTAGACCATCTTTACTCACACACAGAGACACGTACAAACCTCTAGACCATCTTTACTCCACACACAGAGACACGTACAAACCTCTAGACCATCTTTACTCCACACACAGAGACACGTACAAACCTCTAGACCATCTTTACTCCACACACAAGACACGACAAACCTCTAGACCATCTTTACTCCACACACAGAGACACATACAAACCTCTAGACCATCTTTACTCCACACAGAGAGACACGTACAAACCTCTAGACCATCTTTACTCCACACAGAACACGTACAAACCTCTAGACCATCTTTACTCCACACAGAGAGCACATACAAACCTCTAGACCATCTTTACTCCACAACAGAGACACGTACAAACCTCTAGACCATCTTTACTCCACACACAGAGACACGTACAAACCTCTAGACCATCTTTACTCCACACAGAGAGACACGTACAAACCTCTAGACCATCTTTACTCCACACAGAGACACATACAAACCTCTAGACCATCTTTACTCCACACAGAGACACATACAAACCTCTAGACCATCTTTACTCCACACAGAGACATGTACAAACCTCTAGACCATCTTTACTCCACACACAGAGACACGTACAAACCTCTAGACCATCTTTACTCCACACACAGAGACACGTACAAACCTCTAGACCATCTTTACTCCACACAGAGACACATACAAACCTCTAGACCATCTTTACTCCACACAGAGACACATACAAACCTCTAGACCATCTTTACTCCACACAGAGACACATACAAACCTCTAGACCATCTTTACTCCACACAGAGAGACACATACAAACCTCTAGACCATCTTTACTCCACACACAGAGACACGTACAAACCTCTAGACCATCTTTACTCCACACACAGAGACACGTACAAACCTCTAGACCATCTTTACTCCACACAGAGAGACACGTACAAACCTCTAGACCATCTTTACTCCACACAGAGACACGTACAAACCTCTAGACCATCTTTACTCCACACACAGAGACACGTACAAA